>NC_080165.1:117535236-117757547 GCF_950295315.1 Erinaceus europaeus | reverse complement strand
GAAAACAATCATAATAAAAAAGCTTGTGTTTTATTTGGGTTCTTAATAATTCCAATAATTGTATGAGGCAACTACTTATGAATTCAACCATAAGCAGAAGGTTTGGGGGAGTCTGGGTCTGTTACGTAGAAAGTGAAATGTATGTTGACATCTCAAATATTCTCTCTACAGTTTTACTAGAGAAAACTAAGAGTCATATTCATGGCAGCTTGCACTGTTTTGAGTTTGACTTTTTGTACATCTGTAACTTATATAGAGGAAAATATTCTCATGAAAATCATAAGTAATTATCATAAAGCTTTCTTCCAATATGTCACAAATATCAGCGAAAATTCATTTGAGTGAACATGACTTAGTAGAAGGTGAATACCCCAGATGACTTCTAAGGAAATAAATCAATCAATGAATACTTAACCTAGTATATCATTAAAACATAAGTTAGCAATTAAGATGGATGGCCAGCATTACTCAAATCACAATGAAGTAGTACCTGATACTCTGTCTTAACACCTCAGTTCAGGCTTTCTCCACTACAGACCTGCATACCTGAGTTTCAGCCTGTACTGTTATTGCACAAAGCACTGCATTTATTGCAGGAGAACCGGCCATCATTGTGTTTGCATGATTTTTTTTTTCCTTGGTGTGTAATCCATATTAGGAGCTCAATACTGGTTCTCCTGTCATTTTGTATGATATGATTTCCTCTGTGGGGATTTAAGACTTTAAAATGGAAGAGCATTTTAATGGTGTCTATATATGCAGTTCCATATTTAAAAGGGAAAGGTCACAGTGTGAAACATAAAGTCTATACTACTAGACAATGCCCCTGAACCAAAGGCTGGATTGTGACAGTTGATCATCTGAAGCTTCAGTGGCTCCAATGAGGTCATTGTTTTAAACAAAACATTTGCTATGGAAATGTAATGTTTTCTTTTTTTTCTAGGTTTTAAGTCTGTATTTCTTCGCTGAATACTAAGGTTGTGTTTGCATTGAGCAGGAGAAATTAAGAATCCAAAATTGTATACACTTGAGATTTCATCACCCAAATCTTGACCTTATGTAAAAGGTTGTAGCTTTTGGCTACCTCTACCCCAAGTACTGTTGCAGAAAAAATTAAGGTTGGAATACTTTTAACGGTATATACTATGTTTCTGTTTGTCTTCAGCTTGAAAATTGCAGTTTAATAATTTTAAAGAGCTGCATTGATTATTGGTACTTAATTGCATTTTGTGCACTAAAATCTACATATTTATTACTGTGAATAAAACAAATTTATCTTTGCTGTATAGAGTTTCCTTAAATGATAGAATTGTGGTATTACATCTTTTTTTCCATATCAAACAAGCAGGTGTTCTTATTTATGCTGCTGAACTTGCAGATAGAGAAAGGAATATCACTTCGCAGGGCAAAGTGTCACTGATTTCATCCTCCAGTGCTATTTCTCAGAGAGATCTTCTTTGCTAGTGTGTACAAAAGAGTCTGCAAGTATAAAACCTACATACTCATTTGATGAATAGCTTGTCTGCACAATGGTGGTACATACCCCAAAAAGAATGCCACTGCTTGCCACATGACTACCAAGCATGATCAAATCAGAAATCTCCTTCTCATCTAAAGAAGAAAATCTTCTTTCTTTGTGAAATCAAAACCAAACAATTAACCAATAAATAGAAAAGAAGCCTCTCTTGCAATTCCCACATGATACTGAACTATAGAACATTGTGCCTTATTATAAATGAGTTTGAAAAAAATAATTCTATCAGGATTCTCCATCCCTTCTATAAGCAATATTGGTATATCACTAAGAAAAAATAACTACTATTTGTTGCATCTGAAATATATAAAAACAGGTGGCCTGACTACAATATCAAAATTTAGAAGATTAAGTCACTATATTCCTCAAAAAAATTTGTAAATTAAATTCAGTGGCAAAGACTATATATATATATATATATATATATATGTACATATATATATATGTTAGAATCATACAATTTGTGCACAAAAATCAGGTAATAACTAAGTGTTTTTCCCCTCAGTCTTTGGTGAGCTAAGACTCAAATAGTGTGAACAGAGTGCTTTTAGAATGAAAGTTTTTCATAAGCACATTTATGACAAATGTACAATCTCAGTATAACATTTCTTTTAAAAGCAAGCATCATGAGCCAAATTTGGGTTATAACTCCCAACTATGGTGGCATTATGAAAATCTTGCAAAATCAAGGGTTTCTATTATGTATTAGTAAAATGTAGATTATCGGAGCCTACATAATTTAAAGAATGTAAATTAATATTAAAAAATCTTGTAAAAATATGTACATCTTTACTATTTCTCAATAAATACCTTTGGAAATGTATTTCTTTTCTCCATTCTCTCATGTTGTAGTGTTTTCCTTGTGAGTTTTATTTAATATCTTGTAGATATTAAATAATGTGTCATTTAGGCTTAAGTTTCTAGATACTGTCGCACCTTCATTTCTTTTGCTAAAGTTGCATAAGGAAAGTTTGCAGGTAAGATAACATACTGAAATATAACACAATAAATTGTCACTAGTTAAGACTAAAAGTGGGCTTATGTATTGGAAAATGTGAGTTGTATAGGTCTGCACATAGGTTGTTTTAAGTATAATGAACAATGTGGTGTCAGTTCAATAATGATAAAGTATGCCTTTTTTGAATAATTAAAGCAAGTTCTCTTTAGAACATGTGACATTGTCTATAAATATACTTAAGATCCAGATTAATAAAGTAAGAAGCTTCTGAAATAGATTTAATATTTCCTTCACTACCTTGCATATGGTGTTGACTTATTTGCAAGTCTGTTCAAATGCTCTAAATGGCATTTTAGAGGCCATCCTCATTCACAAAATTTTCTAATGTTAGCCTACAAGGCAGGGAAGATTATATCATGGATGAACCAAAAGATTCTCATGTCTGAGGCTGTAAAGTCCCAGGTTCAATTCCCAATACCACCATAAGCCAGAACTGAGCAGTGGTCTGGTAAAATATAATAATAGTAAAATAAAATGTTTGACTACAAATTAATAAGTATATCCCTATCTTGAAAATTGTTTATACTCCCAAGACATGTCTATCATTTACATATTTTACTGTTAAGTAAAATACTGCTTAATTCTTACAATTATCCAATATAAATTTTATTTCTGTATTGTGTTGTATGACTCACCAACAAGAACATATGCCTAGTGAATGAGGAGATTTTTTGCTTTGTTTAATTCAGTTGTATATTACCCATGTCTAGGAACATGTTGGACATATAGATAGTGAGTACTCAAATAAAACTTGAATCAAAGCATAAAGTATAGGAAAAATCCTGGTAAGGCCATACTCTGGAGATAAAAAAATTTTAATATTAAAGTTAGATTTAAAAAAAACATGCAGGTAAGTTTGGATGAAAGCAATGTAATTCTTATAACTTAGCTAACCTAATAATTCATGTAAATAAAGAGCAAAGATAGTTATAAGCAAACATGGAAGAGAGCTTTGAGGTCCTAATGAAAAAAGAAATTGTACCTATATGTCAGTGACTGCACTGTAAACCATTAACCCTCTGAATAAAAGAAGTAATTATACAATAACGAAAGATGATATGCTGGGAAAATAATTCCATAATGAACCAATGATCATTTCAACTTCTCTTTTATTCTTCTTCTTCTTCTTTTTTTTTTTTTTTATTATTTTGAAGTGGTACTGGGGCCAGGCAGTGGCATACGTGGTAGAGAGTCTGTACTACAATGGACAGGACCTGGGTTTAAGCCCCTTTTCCCCACCTGCAGAGAGAAAGCTTCACAAATCGTGAAACAGTGTTGGAGGTTCCTCTTTTTCTCTCCTCCTTTTTTCTGTTTCTATCTCTATCCAAAAAGGGATGTAAATAAACAAATGGATAATAAATAAATGACGTATGTAACAGTAAGGGAAGTGATCCAATCAGTAGAGAACTTGCTTTGAAGGTTTTTGAGACTCCAGATTTGATCCCCAGTACCACATATGGACCAATGGTGCTTTGATTTCTTTCATAAATTAGTTTTTAAAGAGCAGTATGTGAAGCCGGGTAGTGGTGCAGCTGGTTGAGAGCATGTTCTAATGCTCAAGGACCCAGGTTCAAGTCCCTGGTCCCCACCTGCAGGGGGAGAGCTTCACAAGTGGGGAAGCAGAGCTTCTGGTGTCTGTCTCTTTCCCTCTCTATTTCTCCTTCCCTCTCAATTTCTGGCTGTTTCTATCCAATAAATAAATAAAGATAATAAAAATTAACATCTGTAGTGCCCAGATTTAAAGAACTTAAAGTCACAAAGAGTCCCATAAATCAGATGTATTTATAAATTCTGGTTCATGATTCTGAGTTCCAGAGGCAAAAGCAAAAGAAAGTTATATGTACATGATGGTTTTTTTTTTCAATTTCTTTAATGGGAAATTAATGTTTTACATTCAACAGTAAATACAATAGTTTGTACCTGCATAAAATTTCCTAGTTTTCATAAAGCAATACAACCCCCACTAGGTCCTCTGTCATCCTTCTTGGACCTGTATTCTCCCCCACCCCTCCCAACCACCCACCCCGGAGTCTTTTACTTTGGTGCAATACGCCAATTCCCATTCAGGTTCTGCTTTGTATTCTCTTCTGATCTTGTTTTTCAACTTCCGCCTGAGAGTGAGATCATCCAATATTCATCCTTCTGTTTCTGACTTACTTCACTTAACATGAATTTTTCCATCCAAAATCTGCTGAAAATGGTGAAATCGCCATTTTTAATAGCTGAGTAGTATTCCATTGTGTATATATACCACAGCTTGCTCAGCCACTCATCTGTTGTTGGACACCTGGGTTGCTTCCAGGTTTTGGCTATTACAAATTCTGTTGCTAAGAACATATGTGTACACAGATCTTTTTGGATGGATGTGTTGGGTTCCTTAGAATATATCCCCAGGAGAGGAATTGCAGGATCATAGGGTAGGTCCATTTCTAGCCTTCTGAGAGTTCTCCAGACTTTTTCTCCACAGAGACTGGACCAATTTACATTCCTACTAGCAGTGACCCCACAACCTCTCCAGCACTTGCTGCAGTTATCTTTTCTGATGTATGACATTCTAATAGGAGTGAAGTGGTATCTCATTGTCTTTATTTATCTGACCATCAAGCACTTGAAGCATTTTTTCATGTGTTTCTCGGCCTTTTGGATCTCTTCTGTGGTGAATATTCTGTCCATGTCCTCCCCCCATTTTGGGATGCGGTTATTTGTTTTCTTGTTGAGTTTGGCAGACTCTTTATATATTTTGGTTATTAGACTCTTGTCTGATGTATGGCATGTAAACATCTTCTCCCATTCTGTGAGGGGTCTCTTGGTTTGGGTAGTGGTTTCTTTTGCTGTACAGAAGCTTTTTAATTGATATAGTCCCATAGGTTTATGCTTGCCTTAGTCTTCTTTGTAATTGGATTTGTTTCATTGAAGATGTCTTTAAAGTTTATGCAGAAAAGAGTTTTGCCAATATTTTCCTCTAAGTATCTGATAGTTTCTGGTCTAACATCCAAGTCCTTGATCCACTTTGAATTTACTTTTGTATTTGGTGATATATAGTGGTTCAGTTTCATTCTTCGGCATGTTTCAACCCATTTTTTTCCACCACCATTTGTTGAAGAGACTCTGCTTTCCCCATTTAATAGTCTGTGCATCTTTGTCAAAGATTAGATGTCCATGGGTGTGGGGGCTTACATCTGGACTCTCATTCTATTCCACTGGTCAGTGTGTCTATTCATGTTCCAGTACCAAGCAGTTTTGATGACAATTGCCCTATAATACAATTTGAGATCTGGGAGTGTGATGCCTCCAGTTCTGTTCCTTCTTCTTAAGATTGTTGTGGCAATTCTAGGTCTTTTCTGGTTCCAGATAAACATTTGTAACATTTGTTCTCCTAAAAAAAATGTGGTTGGGATCTTGATGGGAGTAGCATTACATTTGCTTGCATATGGCTTTGGGTAGTATATTCATTTTGATGATGATAATTCTTCCAACCCATGAACATGGAATATCTTTCCACTTCTTTGTGTCTTTTTCAATTTCCTTGAGTAGTGACTCATAATTCAGTATACAAGTCTTTAACTTTTTAGGTTTATTCCTAGATATTTTATTATTTTTTGTTGCTGTAGTAAAAGGAATTGATTTCTGGACTTCAACTTCTTCTACCTTAGTGTTTGCATAGAGGAATGCCACTGACTTTTGAATGTTAATTTTGTAGCCTGACACCTTACTGTGTTGCCTGATGATTTCCAAAAGCTTCTTGCTGGATTCCTTAGGTTTTTCTATGTGTAAGATCATGTCATATGCAAATAGGGAGAGTTTGACTTCTTCTCTTCCAATCTGTATGCCTTTAATTCCTTGCTCCTGCCTGATTGCTATGGCAAAAACCTCCAACACTATGTTGAATAGTAATGGTGATAGTGGGCAGCCCTGTCTAGTCCCTGATCTGAGAGGAAATGCTTCCAATTATTCACCATTGAGTATGATGTTGGCTGTAGATTTGTATAGATAGACTTCACTATCTTCAGGACTTTTCCATCTATTCCCATTTTTTGTAGTGTTTTGACCATAAAGGGATGTTGTATTTTGTCAAAGGCTTTCTCTGCATCTATTGAAGCACTCGTGATTATTTCCTTAACTAGTATTTGGATGTTGACCTCATTATTTTGTGTTTCAGTCTTTGGGGGACTTTTAGCTGGATTCTTGTCCTGGTTCATTTCTCCACTATTTCTTCTTGTTGGCATAGCCATTTTATATATTATGTTATGAGGTCCCTCTCTCAGTACTTTTCAAATTACTCATCACTCTTTCCTGGATTGACTTGTTTTTAAGTAAAGTAATTGAAGGGTTAACAGTTGTAGAGATTGACAGTTGTTTCAATAGTATTTTAGTCCCTTAGTTGGAGCTCAGTGGCTTAAAAGCCTCTTTTGTTCTTTTTCTTCCCTGTAGGCTCTGGAAGCATGAGGGCTTTAAAACTATAAGTAGGCTTCTTAGCTTAATCACTGACTCCTTAATCACTGACAGGAAGGTGGGTTATGCAAAGAGACTCTTAAATAGCCCCACTGCTAGGCCACTGAGGTATAGGTCTTCTCCTGAGTTTGCTGGTTAGTTCTCTGTCCCCTGGTGTCAGTACAGTGTCTCCATGCTGCTGCTCCAGATTCTGAGGGCAGTAGCAATGGAGACTCACAGTTGCATTTAGTGAGTCTCCGGGGAATCCTCTCCTCCCTTCAGCCTTCCCCTTGTTGGTAAAACAGACTGGAGGTGGTGTCTCAACTGGTAAACTGCCAGACTGTTACCAGGCACTTAATCTCCTCCTAGACTCCTCTCTGTCCATGAGCCATACGTGTTTGCACTCACCAGTGATTTGGTGGGTTCCTGAAGTCTTTCTAGTCCTGTCTTGTTTCGGTCCCAGGTGGTCTCCTTTGGTATTCCTGGTTGACCCCGGAGAGCAGAGAAGAGGAGAGGAGAGAAACACAGCTGCTGCTGCTGCTCTGTAATTCCCCCCTCCCCGAAGTCTGATGTTTATTTTAATAAGTGATTGGCTGTACTAATGACAAAATAAATTGCACATATTCTCATTCACAAGTCACTACTCAAAGCAGTCTCAGTTCTGACATGGGCCAATGTCAGTCCTGGAGATGTAACAAATAAGATGTCCCACCAGAGTTTCAAGGGAGAAAATTCTCCAAATTATGACTGACTGGATTCCTTTTCCCCATACAGAGAACTTCACAGCATTACATTAGCACATAGTTTGAAAACTGTCTGGTAGCTCATAGCTCTATAGAATTCAGATAATTTTCTCTCTCTACAAGGCACTTTATGATTAAAACTAGTGGGGGTGCTATCTCTGTGATTAAGTGATACTGTTTTGACCCCTGTGGTCACACAATCTTTCTTTTTAGGTGACCAATTGCTGTGATGATGATGCCAGTCTGATTCTCTGGGGAACTGTCAGTGGAAATGTACATAATAGAGTGAGTGTGTGGCAGAGTTGGAGGAGCCAGCAATAAGTCTGTCTCCAAAGAGACACAGAAAGACAGGGCTAGTCCTGAATTTATTACACTACTGGGCCTTAGATTCTTATATAGTTTAGAGAGGGTGACTGTGAAGATGGTATATAAATGGGGTCTCAATGGGTAAACACAAAAAGAACTATCACTTGCAGAGAAACCCAGGCAGCCTTCAAAGGAATGATTCCTGAGGAGAATGATTCACAATTTGGAACTTAAAGACAAAGAGAAGGCAGGGGAAAGAGGATCGGAACATCTAAATAAAGTAAAATACATAGAAAAAAGATTCAGCAGGCTAGAGAAAGAAAAGGAAAATGGTGTAGTCCAGAACTACAGAGAGTTTTAGTTTCTGAACACAATGAAGAGGGTAATACAAAGAAATGAGAGTGGAAACATAAAATCATGAAGATTTTCAATACAACTTTAGTGGTGTTTTATTTAATCTATATCAGTAGGGTTCAAATGAAAGATTTGTAAACAGGACTTATAAATCTGACTTTGTACATGACAATAATTTCTCTGAGGATATGCTGGAGAATGAGAGATCTAAGAGGCTGGCACAAGTTCTAGAGAGCTATTAACAATCTGGCTTTGTATGTTAACTCTCTTTTCAACCTCCAGGTTCCAGATGCTAGCATGATAGCAACCAGACTTCCCTGGACAGACAACTCCACCAACGTGTCCTGGAGCTCTACTTCCTCAGAGCCCCACCCTACTAGGGAAAGAGAGAGGCAGGCTGGGAGTATGGATTGACCAGTCAATATCCATGTTCAGCGGGGAAGCAATTACAGAAGCCAGACCTTCTACCATCTGCATCCCACGGTGACCTTGGGTCCATACTCCCAGAGGGATAAAGAATAGGAAAGCTATCAGGGGAGGGGATGGGATACAGAGTTCTGGTGGTGGGAATTGTGTGGAGTTGTATCCCTCTTATCCTATGGTTTTGTCAGTGTTTCCTTTTTATAAATAAAAATTTTTAAAAAAATAACAATTTCTGAGATAGATGATAGCTGCTAACATAGAGAAGTGTGTATAATTTAAATTATAAATGATGTCAAATAAAATTAAGGCAGACCTGTTAGTGGTACACAAGTTAGAGCACACACACATTACTATGCAGAAGGACCTAGACTCAAGCCCTTGCCCCCCAGCAAAGCTTCATGAATGGTGAAGTAGGGCTGTAGGTGTCTCTTCTTTTCACTACTTCTTTATCTCCCCCTTCCCTCTCAATTCTGTTTCTATCCTCCCCACCCAAGTAAAAAGGAGAAAAGAAAGAAATAAGGAAAATGAAAGAAAGGGGAGGAAAAGGACATAGGAAGGAAGGAAAGAAGGAAGGGAGGAAAGGAAGGATAGAAGGAAGGAAGGAACAAAAGGAAAGGAAAATTAAGACTTAGTAATTATTAATATTTCTCATGTCCCCAGGCAAATCTTGACTTCTAGGATTCTGTTTTGGTGTATGTATGCATATGGGATTTATAGAGATAAAAAATAAACATAAAAAGATGATAAAAGATTAATTTGGCCCTTGCTATTAATATTTACTAATTTTGTTGGAACTTATTAATTGGGGAAGATATTACATTCAGTTTTTAGAAATGTTGATTTTAATGTGGCAGTCAACCTCAAAGTAGAATTATCTAGTGGGAAAACGGATTTACAGTAACTTTTTGGTTCAATGACCTTCAGTTTATTCTCTCTTTTTTTCAGCTGTTAACTGCAAATAATTTTCTATGGCTTTCATTGTGAATACACACTCTAAATTACTTCCGTTATGTTAGCTTTTATTCATGCTGTCTCAAGGTTGTGCAAATGGTAAATGCTTTCTAAATAACTAACTAGTTTAATCTGGTGGAGTTATTACGGTTTTAATGATTTTTCTCAGAGTAATTCAATTAAGAATTTACCATGTGTATTTACAATTAAAGCTACAGAAAATTATTTGCAGTTACCAGATGATTTAGTGTCCTGCTTCTCCATAATCTACCCTACCTCAATATAGCATACTTGAGTTTACAACGATAAAGACATTTAACTGTCTTATGAACTTTTTGTTTTTGAGTTTATATGGTGATCACCAGCAATGTCTGCTAAGAAACAAATATGACATTTCTGATTTATTTGCCAGTGACAGCTTGTACAAATAGATATAGTAGTGTCATATCAGTCAGTGTATAGTTACATGACAACCCAAAGTCATATGACTTGTGGGAAGAGAGAAATTATGCTATACAGTGGCTCATTACTAAGTTTGAAGACTGGGGTTTGAGCCCTTGCTTCCCACCTGTAGGGGGTCTGCTTTAGGAGCAATGAAGCAGGTCTGCAGGTAATTTTCTCTCCTTTTCTCTATCTCCCTGCCCCCTCTCAACTTCTCTCTATTCTATTTAATAAAAATTAAAAAGAAAAAAAAATGGCCACCAGGAGTGGTAGATTTGTAGTGCTGGCACCAAAGCTCAGTGATAGCAAAAAGAGAAAAAAATAAAGAAAAAGGAAAGGAAGCAACGAAGGAAGGAAGGAAGGAAGGAAGGAAGGAAGGAAGGAAGGAAGGAAGGAAGGAAGGAAGGAAGGAAAAGGAAGGAAGTTAAGGAAGAAAGGAAGGAAGGAGGAAAGAATTTAGGAAGGAAGGGGAAAGAGAGAAGGAGAAATACATACACGGCAAAAATGGCAGCATTTTACTAAATCTTAGATTAATTAATCTTAATTAATTAGTTAATTGTGACTTTCATTAAGTGCTGTAGTAGAATAAACTATTTCATGAGACAGGATAGCAACAAATTGTATATGAATATAAATTAACTAAATGCCAAACACACACCTGTAAAGCCATCTGATTTGGCTCATGATATTCGCCATCTGGCCAACTGTTATGGGAACAGGAAGGAGGTTAAGGGTAGGGGAGAGACTTACCTGAAAGTTCTGGAAAGAAGTAATATAAAAAATCATTTTTAAATTTTCATCTGGATCTTACAAATGAAGAGTACATATTTCAAAATTTGATGACCCACTGCTTTCTGAAATAAAATTCCCATCACAAACTGGCCACTTGTGGCAGTATATTTATTATCATGTTTGACTCAAAAATTGTTTTCTGGAGGGAGCCAGGTGGTGGTGTACACAGTACAGTGCACACGGACCTGGGCTCAGGCCCCCACTTCCACCTGCAGGGGGGAAAGCTTTACAAGTGGTGAGGCAGTGCTGTTCTCCCTCCCTTCTATGTCTACTTCCCTCTCCTCGATTTCTGGCTGTTTCTATCCAATAAATAAAGAAAATTGATCACAAGCTTAGGGTTCCCGGAAGATGGCGGACTGAGAAGCTGCTAGTGGCTTGGGCTCTGACCACATCTTCTGGAAATGGTAGGATTTTCTGCCTTTAGTAGGCCAGTCAATAAGGGGTCCTAGCAGTGACAACAAGGAGGTGACTATAATTTAATTTGGGTTAAAAAATAGAGTAGAAAAAAAGGGAAAAAATTTTTTTCTTTCAAATTATTAATCCCAAAGCGCTTCTCCTTCTCCTCCCCCCCCCCATAACCAGTCCCTAGGGACCAGCTCCTAGCAGGCTCCCCTGCTGAGCTTCTTTCTTTACCAAGATTCCTGTCCCACCAGGGAGTATCATTCATTCTAAGTCTATTCTCTTCTGAAACCTCTGGCCCTTTTTTCTTTCTAAGTAGCCAACCCCCCCACCCCACCCCGCATAGCTAATAAAATAATTAAAAATAAATAAATAAATAATGCTTTCTTTTAACCACTCTTTTATTACTGTTCTTCTTCTTATCTTTTTCTTTTTTTCTCTCTCTCTCTTTTTTTTTCTCATTCTTGTCATCCTTTCTTCCTTAATCCTACAGCTTCCAAAGCCACAGGCCCCATCCCCCACACCACCAAACAGTGTGCTTTTATTGAATCACTGATACACGTTTGGGAAGTATTTTGGGGAAGAATCTGACTCAGAGTGGACTCTCACTGTGAGTATCACTGCTCAGCTTCCCTTCCTCCTTTAGCTACCCCTTGAATATACAGTGGATAGTAGATTTGCATAATTGTCTATTTCAGCTATCCTTGTCTAGTCCTGAGGTTTATTTATTGATTTATTTATTTAAGAAAGTATTAACAAAACCATAGGGTAGGAGGGGTACAACTCCACACAATTCACAGCACCCAATCTCCATATCCCACCCCTTCCCCTGATAGCTTTCCCATTTTCCATCCCTCTGGGAGCATGGACCCAGGGTCATTGTGGGGTGCAGAGGGTAGAAAGTCTGGCTTCTGTAATTGCTTCCCCGCTGAACATGGGCGTTGACTGGTCGGTCCATACTCCCAGTCTGCCTCTCTCTTTCCCTAGTAGGGTGTGTCTCTGATCTACAGGACACATTGGTGGGGTCTTCAATCCAGGGAAGCCTGGCCAGCATCCTGATGACATCTGGAACCTGGTGAACCTAGTGACTGAAAAGAGAGTTAATATATGAAGGCAAACAAATTGTTGAGCAATCATGGACCCAAAGCTTGGAATAGTGGAGAGGAAGTGTTAGGGAGGTACTCACTGCAAACTCTAGTGTACTTCTGCTTTCAGGTATATATTTTGCACTAGTTTATGGATACGTGTGAAGATATGCTCTCTCTCACAGAAACTGGTGTATATCTAGGTTTTGGGACTTTGTTAGAAAGTGAACCACCTGAGACAAAATTAGAATATACTATGAAAGGAAAGGTCTCACCCGAGTCATGAAGCTGAAGGGTTGTCATTCCACACGTGAAGTCTCTGGACACAGTGTGAAGTGAAGCATGTGGAAGTGGCAATCATTGCATTGGTCAGGTTGTGATCGGCAGATGCAATATTATTTGATATGAATTGGGAGACGCATACAGGAAAGTGGGCCCTATCCAAGGGTTCCAGGACTGGGGTAAGTAGGGGCTCTATAGTGGAGATGTGAGGTTCCAGCTGTCTTAGGATTCAAAAAGACAATCGATAGTTAACGTTATCATCACATTATTCGGTAATTGGGTTAACTTTGAAAAGTCCTTTTGTTAGGGTTTGCTGTATAGTACCCAGTATCTTGTATATAGCTGTGCTATTGGATGCTTCTGATCTACTTGGTCTAGGCTTTTGAGAGAGTCCACATATCAAATACACAGCCTATATATTAAAAAGATTCAGTCTGTGTTTTGAAAAACTTTGAGACATACAATTAATTTTACCCCTCTCAAATTAATTAACTAGTGATTTATATGTCTACATTTTGATAGGAGTATACATAAACACATTCCCACCACCAAAAGACTGTGACCCATCCCTCCCACCCACTCCCACCCCCCACTGGCCCAGGAAGCTGCATGTCTACCCCTCACCACAGGGTTTTTACTTTGGTGCCCTACTTACAATTTGGTCAGGTCCTGCTTTTAGTTTCCCTTTCAGATCTTCTTACTCAACTTCTGTTGATGAGTGGGATCATCCCATACTCATCTTTATCTTTCTGACTTAGCTCACTTAACATAATTCCTTCTAGTTCTGTCCAAGATGGGTCAGAGAAGGTGGATTCATTGTTCTTGATAGCTGCATAGTATTCCATTGTGTATATATACCACAGCTTTCTCAGCCACTCATCTGTTGTTGGGCACCTGGGTTGCTTCCAGGTTTTAGCTATTATGAATTGTGCTGCTATGAACATAGGAGTACATACCTCTTTTTGGTTGGGTGTTATGAAGTCCTTGGGGTATAACCCCAGGAGAGGAATTACTGGATCATATGGAAGGTCCATGTCTAGCCTTCTGAGAGTTTTCCAGACTGTTATCCACAGAGGCTGTACCAATTTACATTCCCACCAGCAATGTAAAAGGTTCCTCTGTCCACACAACCTCTCCAGCATTTGTTGCTGCTGTCCTTTTTGATGTATGCCATTCTTACAGGAGTGAGGCGGTATCTTAGTGTTGTCTTAATTTGCATTTCTCTGACAATCAGTGACCTAGAGCAGTTTTTCATATGTTTGTTAGCCTTTTGGATTTCCTCTGAGGTGAATGTTTTGTTCATATCCTCTGCCCATTTTTGGATGGGGTCATTTGCTTTTTTGGTGCTAAGTGTGCTGAGCTCTTTATATATTTTGGTGAATAGTTTCTTGTCTGATGTATGGCATGTGAAGATCTTCTCCCATTCTGTGAGGGGTCTCTTTGTTTGCTTAATAGTTTCTTTGGATGTGCAGAAGCTTTTCAATTTGATGTAGTCCCATTGGTTTGTGTCTGCTTTAGTCTTCTTGCAATTGGGTTTGATTCATCAAAGATGTCCTTGAGGTGTAGGTGGGAAACTCTTTTACCAATGTTTTCCTCTAAGTATTTGATTGTTTCTGGTCTGACATCTAGATCTTTGATCCATTTGGAATTGATTTTTGTTTCTGGTGAGATAAAGTGGTTCAATTTCATTCTTCTGTATGTTACAACCCAGTTTTCCCAGCACCATTTATTGAAGAGAGCCTCCTTTTTCCTTTTTCCTTTAGCTACCCCTAGAATATACAGTGGATAGTAGATTTGCATAACTGTCTATTTCAGCTATCCTTGTCTAGTCGTGAGGCTTTTTTTTTTATTTAAAAAAATTTTTTTTTTCTTTCTTAACAATCAGCTGCCTCTGATCACGAGGTTTGAGGTAATCTGGGACAGGTTTTTTTTTTTTACCCTGCTCTATTTTATTACTAATATTATATAAAGGCATATATCTTCCCCCTCCCCTTTAGGTTGATCAGAATTAACTCTTAGGGTATCTTTCATTGCTAGGATAATGGGCATCATATCTATTGTGGGAGGAGCTTGTCTCATTAATAATACCTCCTCTACAGACTCTCCCCTTCCTCCTCCTCCTACCTAATTAGAAATATAAAATTAAAATTAAATTAAATTAAAAATGAAGTAATTAAAAAAAACTTTCACTGCTCTTTAATTACAGCTCGTTTTCTTACCTTTTCTCTTTTCTCTATCTTGTTTCTTTTTTTGTTGTTTTCTTTTTTTATCTTGTCATACACTTCTTCATTCTTCTTTGCCTTTCTGAATTTGTGAATTATTTTGGGGAAGAAATCTGACTCAGAGTAGATTCTCTATGTGTGTATCTCTGCTCTACTTCCCTTTCCCCTTTTGTTACCCCTAGAATATACAGTGGATAGTAGATTTACATAACTTTCTATTCTTGCTATCCCTTCTTTCTTTTCTCTTTCTTCTTCAATGGGATTTGGTTACTATTTTTTCATGGACTGCAGACATTTGGTTACTATTTTTTCACGGACTGGAGACATTGTTTGGCTAACTGGTAGTGATTAAACTGCTTCAATACTTGCTTCAGTTGCTATTGTAATTCCTGAGGTTGGTGAGTGCAATTGTCATAAAGGTATTTACTACAGTGTAGCTTGTACTCAAGATAAAACAACTGTAGAAAAACAACGAATAAAAAAAAACACATAAATAAAAAAAATGGGTAGATCAAAAACAAATAAAACTGATACTCCAATGAATGAAGACAAGAGCCCAGAAGAAACTACAAATCAGCCAGAAGTAACCATAGATAAGAAAAGTATGCAAGCAATAACAAACCTATTAATCACAGAAATGAAAACAACATTGGTGGAAAAGAATGGCAGTATTAGGGAAACAACAGATGAGACCCCCAAGGAAAATATTGATTATCTTGAGGCAATTAGAGAACTGAAAGCAGAAATAGCTGTAATGAAGAAAGAAGCTGAGGCAAGGGAAAGCAGACTAACAGAAGCAGAAAACAGAATTAGTCAGACAGAGGATGAGTTAGAGAAAACGAAGAAAGAGGTGAAAGAGCTCAAAAAGAGATTGAGAGACACTGAAAACAACAACAGAGACATATGGGATGATCTCAAAAGAAGTAACATTCGTATAATTGGCCTGCCAGAGGAATAAAGAGAGGAAGGGGAAGCAAACATTCTAGAGGAAATAATCGAAGAAAACTTCCCAGACCTGAATGACAGAAATCACATCAAGATTCAAGAGGCCCAGAGAGTTCCAAACAGAATCAACCCAGATCTGAAGACACAAAGACACATCATAGTCACAATGAGAAGGAGTAACAATAAAGAAAGGATCCTAAAGGCAGCAAGAGAGAAACAAAAACCCACATACAGGGGAAAACCCATAAGATTATCTGCAGACTTCTCCACTCAAACTCTAAAAGCCAGAAGAGAATGGCAAGATATCTATGGAGCCCTGAATGAAAAAGGGTTTCAACCAAGGATAATATATCCTGCTAGACTTTCATTCAAACTAGATGGAGGGATCAAAACCTTCTTAGACAAACAACAGTTAAAGGAAGTAACCATCACCAAACTGGCCCTGAAAGAGGTTCTAAAAGACCTCTTATAAACAAGAATATCACTATAGTACTTGCAATATATCAGAGCTAACAAAATTTTTTTTGAACAATGGCACTACAATACATTAAATCCATAATATCAATAAATGTCAATGGCTTAAACTCACCCATCAAAAGGCACAGGGTGGGGGGATGGATCAGAAAACATAACCCAACCATATGCTGCTTGAAATAATCCCATCTGTCACAACAAGATAAACACAGACTTAAAGTGAAAGGATGTAAGACTATCATACAGGCTAACGGACCACAAAAAAGGGCAGGAACAGCCATTCTCATCTCAGACAAGATATATTTTAAATTAAATAAAGTAATAAAAGATAGGCAAGGACATTACATAATGATCAGAGGATCAATCAGCCAAGAAGACTTAACAATTATTAACATCTATGCACCCAAAGAGGGACCATATGAATACGTCAAGCACTTACTGAAACAATTTTAAAAATATGTCAATAGTAATACAATAATAGGGGGAGACTTCAATACCCCACTCTCACACTTAGACAGATCAACAAAGCAGAGAACCAACAAAGATACAGGAGAACTGAATGAAGAGATTGACAGACTAGACCTCTTGGACATTTTCAGAGTCCTTCACCCCAAAAAACTGGAATACACCTTCTTTTCAAATCCATATAACACATACTCAAGGATAGACCACATGTTAGGCCACAAAGACAGCATCAATATATCCAAGAGCATTGAAATAATCCCAAGTATCTTCTCAGACCACAGTGGAGTAAAACTAACATTTAACAACAAACAGACAATTATTAAAAGTCACAGAATTTGGAAACTAAACAACATACTCCTTAAGAACCACTGGGTCAGAGATTCACTCAAGCAGGAAATTCAAATGTTCCTGGAAACAAATGAAAATGAAGACACAACCTATCAAAATGTTTGGGACTCAGCTAAAGCAGTACTGAGAGGGAAATTTATAGCCATACAATCACATATTAAACACCTAGAAAAAGCTCAAATGAACAACCTTAATGCACACCTCAAGGACTTAGAGGAAGAGGAACAAAGGAACCGTAAAGCAACCAGGACAGAAATCACTAAAATTAGCGCAGAAATAAACAACATCGAAAATAAAAGAACCATACAAAAGATCAATGAAGCCAAATGTTGGTTCTTTGAAAGATTAAACAAAATTGACAAACCCCCTAACCAGACTCACCAAACAAAAAAGAGAGAAGACTCAAATTAATCAAATTGTAAACGATGGAGGAGACATCACAACTGACACCACAGAAATCCAGAGAATCCTGTGAAACTTCCATGAAGAACTATACGTCACCAAGCTAGAGAATCTGGAAGAAATGGAACAATTCCTAGAAGATTATGCCCTTCCAAAACTGAACCAAGATGAACTACAAAAATCTAAATGCACCCATCACAGACAAAGAAATAGAAACCGTTATTAAGAACCTCCCCAACAACAAAAGTCCTGGAACAGATGGCTCAACAAATGAATTCTACAAAACTTTCAGGGAACAGTACCCATACTTCTTAAGCTTTTCCATAAGTTTGAAGAAACAGGAATACTCCCTTCCACCTTCTATGAAGCCAACATCACCCTGATACCAAAAGCTGAGAAGGACAGAACAAAAAAGTAAAACTACAGACCAATATCTGTGATGAACATAGATACCAAAATATTAAACAAGATCTTGGACAACCGGATACAGCAACATATCAAAAAGATTGTTCATCACAACAAAGTGGGATTCATCCCAGGAATGCAAGGCTAGTTCAACATTCATAAGTCAATCAATGTCATTCACCACATCAATAATAGCAGAGCCAAAAACCACATTATTATCTCAATAGATGCAGAGAAAACCTTTGACAAAATCCAACACCCATTCATGCACAAAACTCTACAAAAAATGGG
Organism: Erinaceus europaeus; assembly: GCF_950295315.1. Classification (NCBI taxonomy): domain Eukaryota; kingdom Metazoa; phylum Chordata; class Mammalia; order Eulipotyphla; family Erinaceidae; genus Erinaceus; species Erinaceus europaeus. Next base: position 117,739,236 of record NC_080165.1, on the reverse strand, counting down.
AATAGATGGGAAATTCCTCAAGATAGTGGAGTCTATTTATAGCAAACCTACAGCCAACATCATACTCAACGGACAGAAGCTGAAAGCATTCCCCCTCAGATTGGGGACTAGACAGGGCTGTCCACTGTCACGGTTACTCTTCAACATAGTATTGGAAGTTCTTGCCATACCAATCAGGCAAGAGAACGAAATCAAAGGAATACAGATAGGAAGGAAAGAATCAAGCTCTCACTATATGCAGATGATATGATAGTATACATAGAAAATCCTAAAGAATCCAACAGAAAACTACTGGAAGTTATTAGGCAATATAGCAAGGTATCAGGCTAAAAAATCAATGTACAAAAATCAGTGGCATTTCTTTATGCAAACACTAAATCTGAAGAAGAAGACATCCAGAATTCACTCCCATTTACTATTTCAGCAAAATCAATCAAATACCTAGGAATAAAGTTGACCAAAGAAGTGAAAGACTTATATGCTGAAAACTATGAGTCACTACTCAAGGAAATAGAAACTGATACCAAGAAATAGAAAGATATCCCATGCTCATGGATTGGAAGAATAAATATCATCAAAATGAATATTCTCCGCAGAGCCATATACAAATTTATTGTAATACCCATCAAAGTTCCACCAAGCTTCTTTAAGAGAATAGAACTAACACTACAATCATTTATCTGGAACCGGAAAACACCTAGAACTGCCAAAGCCATCTTGAGGAAAAGAAACAGAAATGGAGGCATCACACTCCCAGACCTTAAACTATATTATAAAGCCATCATCATCAAAACAGCATGGTACTGGAACAAAAATAGGCACACAGACCAGTGGAACAGAATTGAAAGCCCAGAAATAAATCCCCACACCTATGGACATCTAATCTTTGATAAGGGGGCCCAATGGAAGAAGGAGGCTCTATTCAATAAATGGTGCTGGGAAAACTGGGTTGTAACATACAGAAGAATGAAATTGAACCACTTTATCTCACCAGAAACAAAAATCCACTCCAAATGGATCTAAGACATGGATGTCAGACCAGAAACAATCAAATACTTAGAGGAAAACATTGGTAAAAGAGTTTCCCACCAACACCTCAAGGACATCTTTGATGAATCAAACCCAATTGCAAGGAAGACTAAAGCAGACACAAACCAATGGGACTACATCAAACTGAAAAGCTTCTGCACATCCAAAGAAACTATTAAACAAACAAAGAGACCCCTCACAGAATGGGAGAAGATCTTCACATGCCATACATCAGACAAGAAACTAATCACCAAAATATAGAAAGAGCTCAGCACACTTAGCACCAAAAAAGCAAATGACCCCATCCAAAAATGGGCAGAGGATATGAACAAAACATTCACCTCAGAGGAGATCCAAAAGGCTAACAAACATATGAAAAACTGCTCTAGGTCACTGATTGTCAGAGAAATGCAAATTAAGACAACACTAAGATACCGCCTCACTCCTGTAAGAATGGCATACATCAAAAAGGACAGCAGCAACAAATGCTGGAGAGGTTGTGTGGACAGAGGAACCCTTTTACATTGCTGGTGGGAATTTAAATTGGTACAGCTTTGTGGAGAACAGTCTGGAAAACTCTCAAAAGGCTAGATATGGACCTTCCATATGATCCAGTAATTCCTCTTCTGGGGTTATTCCCCAAGGACTCCATAACACCCACCCAAAAAGAGGTATGTACTCCTATGTTCATAGCAGCACAATTCATCATACCTAAAACCTGGAAGCAACCCAGGTGCCCAACAACAGATGAGTGGCTGAGAAAGCTGTGGTATATATACACAATGGAATACTAGGCAGCTATCAAGAACAATGAACCCACCTTCTCTGACCCATCTTGGACAGAACTAGAAGGAATTATGTTAAGTGAGCTAAGTCAGAAAGATAAAGATGAGTATGGGATGATCCCACTCATCAACAGAAGTTGCGTAAGAAGATCTGAAAGAGAAACTAAAAGCAGGACCTGACCAAATTGTAAGTAGGGCACCAAAGTAAAAACCCTGTGGTGAGGGGTAGACATGCAGCTTCCTGGGCCAGTGGGGGGTGGGAGTGGGTGGGAGAGATGGGTCACAGTCTTTTGGTGGTGGGAATGGTGTTTATGTACACTCCTAGTAAAATGTAGTCATATAAATCACTAGTTAATTAATATGAGAGGGGGATAATTGATTGTATGTCTTGAAGTTTTTCAAAACACAGACTGGATCTTTTTAATATATAGGCTGTGTATTTGATATGCAGACTCATAAGCCTAGACCAAGTATATCAGAAGCAACCAATAGCACAGCTATATACAGGATACTGGGTACTGTACAGCAAACCCTAACAAAAGGACTTTTCAAAGTTAACCCAATTACCAAATAATGTGATGATAACATTAACTATCGATTGTCTTTTTGAATCCTAAGACAGTAGGAACCTCACATCTCCAATATAGAGCCCCTACTTCCCCCTGTCCTGGAACCCTTGGATAGGGCCCACTTTCCCGTATGCCTCTCCGAATCCATATGAAATAATATTGCACCTACCGATTACAACCTAGTCAATGCAACAATTGCCACCTCAACATGCTTCACTTCAGACTGTGTCCAGAGACTTCACGTGTGGTATGACAACCCTTCAGCTTCATGACTCGGGTGAGACCTTTCCTTTCATAGTATACTCTAATTCCATCCCAGGTGGTTCACTTTCTAACAAAGTCCCAAAACCTAGATATAGACCAGGTTCTGTGAGTGAGAGCATATGTTCACATGTATCCATAAACTAGTGCAAAATATATACCTGAAAGCAGAAGTACACTAGAGTATGCAGTGAATATCTCCCTAACACTTCCTCTCCACTATTCCAACCTTTGGGTCCATGATTGCTCAACAATTTGTTTGTCTTCCTATGTTAACTCTCTTTTCAGTCACCAGGTTCCAGATGTCATCAGGATGCCAGCCAGGCTTCCCTGGACTGAAGACCCCACCAATGTGTCCTGGAGCTCCGCTTCCCCAGAGACACACCCTACTAGGGAAAGAGAGAGGCAGACTGGGAGTATGGACCGACCAGTCAACGCCCATGTTCAGCGGGGAAGCAATTACAGAAGCCAGACCTTCCACCTTCTGCAACCCACAATGACCCTGGGTCCATGCTCCCAGAGGGATAGAGAGTGGGAAACCTATCTGGGGAGGGGGAGGGATATGGAGATTGGGTGCTGGGAATTGGGTTGAGTTGTACCCCTCCTATCCTATGGTTTTGTTAATTAATCCTTTCTTAAATAAAAGAAAAAAATAAAGATAATTAAAGTAGCTTTTTAAAAAATGTTTTCTGGAATTGGGTGGCAGTGCACCAGGAATATTCCCTTTCAATTTATCTCTATCCTATCCAATAAAATAAATAATGTCAATATAAAAATATATACCTTAAAATTATTTTCTAATGAGAGAACAGGAAACCTTTTCCTTTAACCTATGTAGGGGTGAGATATTTATCTGTGCACCCCTTCTACATCTATGAAGTCATTGTAGCTATTGAGGTCTTGCTCATCTGACTTCAGCGCTGTATCCACCAGGCAAAGTTAACTGTTATTGAAACAAGGTGAGGAATGGGAACATGCAGGAAGTGGTCAGGTTTTGATTTAATCCGTAGTTTTGGAGTCATCGCTAAAGTGAGGCTGAAGCAGGAAGAATATTAACATTTGTAAAAAGACTTATAAAAGCCATGAGAGCATCATGTTGCCACACTTAATTATAAACCAGAGTTGTGTCATATCAGTCAGTGTATAGTTAAGTGACCACCCAAGGACTGAGAAGTCCACATTAGGTATGTTCCAAGGGCCCAGTGACTTTAGTCATTCTTGCCTGAGCCTGATAGCTAATATGCAGGTGGACTAAAAATATTGTCTGAGAAGATGGTGTCAGAGTTGAGAATACAACTGGAAAGCTGAATTAGGGCATAGAGTAGCTCCCAAATATGAGAAAAGCATATAAGTTTGTTAGCTGTTAACTCCATTGATCTGACTTAGGGCATATATATATTTATCTTTAGCACAACAGCTGTGTAACCTCTGAGCCCATGTCAGTCTAAGCTCACAGTCCATGGTCACAGCTAGGAAAGTTATAGATTTCACTCATTTCATGACCAGTCTTGCTAGAGTGGCAGAATAGGATGACCTAGCCTTCCTGTGGAGAGTGGGGCAGCCCTTACTATTGCTGCTTTACCATTATAATTATTTTCAAGTGTACAGTAAGTATTATTAAGTACATTCACACTATTGTGCTTCTGTTACCACCATACATCCACAGAAATCTTTTTCACTTTGCAAAAGTAAATTTCAGTGAACAGTAATTCCCCATTGATCCACTCCCAGTCCCTGGAATTTACTGTTCCACTTTCTGTCTCTATGAATGTGATGGAGAAAATTTTGCTGCTTTTCCAACTTGCAGCCACTGCAAATTATGGTGATATTTACGTGGGTGTGCAGATACATATAGCTGTGAGTTGCTACTAACAGTTATTTTAGCTATATGTCTAGAGGTGAAATTGCTTGTCATAAAGCAATTTCATTTTAAGGGTTTCTGATTAAGCACCACAGTTTTCCTTAGCAATTGTTGCGTTTTACATTCCATATATATATTTTTCCCTTTTGTTGCCCTTGTTGTTTTTCATTGTTGTTTTAGTTATTTTTGTTGTTATTGATGTCATTGTTGTTGGATAGGACAGAGAGAAATGGAGAGAGGAGGGGAAGACAGAGAGAAGGAGTGAAAGACACCTGTAGAACTGCTTCACCAATTGTGAAGCAACACCCCTGCAGGTGGGGAGCCGGGGGCTAGAACCGGGTCCTTGCACTTTGCGCCACGTGCGCTTAACCCACTATTACCTGACTCCTGCACTTTACATTCCTAATAATAACTCAAGAGTGTTCCAGTTTTTCTGTATCATCTGCATTATTGTTTTATGTTTATTGACTATAAAAAGTTTGGTATTTGTGGGATTTATCCCTCAACAATGATGTTGAATGTATTTTATGTGATTAGAAGTCATTCACATATATTTGTTGGAGAAATGTCTATACAATCCTACATTATTATTAGTCTTTTGGTTTTTGTTGTTGAACTGTGGAAATTAATATGTGCTGGGTAATAGCCATTTGCCACACATGTATTTGCAGGTATTTTTGCCTACAAGCTGCCTTGTATTATAGTAAATAAGACTTTGCTGTGTATTAAGTTAGATAAGAGTATCATAGTGATCAAGGCCAGTTACTCTATACAACTCAATCAGTTTTCTATAATAATTTATTTGCCCAAGAACTGATAAAGGACCCAAACTGTAACTACCAATAGACAGAAACTTTTCTCCAAGTTATCCTGACTGTTTCTCAATGACCATGAGCTTGGCTCACTATGTCAGCTAGAACAGCAAGACCATCATCCTAACTCCCACATTCAGAGGGAAGCTGAATATGAAGTTAACAACAGGGAAAAAAACTGAGAGCCTGAGTTCTGGTGACACTATTAGAGCTTATCAGGTGTCAGAACATCTATTCATAGGTAAATGTCTTTTTAAAAATATTTATTTATTTATTCCCTTTTGTTGCCCTTGTTCTTTTATTGTTGTAGTTATTAATGTTGTTGTTATTGATGTCATAGTTGTTGGATAGGACAGAGAGAAATGGAGAGAGGAGGGGGTGATAGAGAGGGGGAGAGAAAGATAGACACTTGCAGACCTGCTTCACTGCCTGTGAAGCGACTCCCCTGCAGGTGGGAAGCCCGGGGCTCGAACCAGGATCCTTAAGGCGATCCTTGCGCTTTGTACTTAACTCACTATGCAACCACCTGACTCCCCTATAGGTTAATTTCTTTTGTCCTTTACCTTGTTTGACTTTGGATTCTATGCATTTAAGTGTCATCAATCTATATTTTTAAGTAGCTGGAAATGGTGGTTCCTAAAGCTACTAGCCCAGAACATGTCCTCCAAATGCTTGGAAGAATAAAGATTAGAATTGATTACTCAAAGTATAGAGTTGTTTCAGACCCTTGATCCTCTAGGCCTTACTTGATTTCCAGTTCTATAATTTCCAAGGGATTTAGACTCAACAGAAAAATGTTTATTTACAAGAAAGGGGCTTTAAATATTTCAGTAAATTTTTGTTATCTTAGAAATTTCCTTCTCTAAATTACAGTGTCCTGGATAAGTCTAAGCACCTCACTTAATATCACCTAGAAGTTAGTCAGACTGGGAATGCAAGTATTTACGCCTAGAATTTCAGTGCTATAGGTGCTGCCTCAGCCCACAAGCACATCATTTAATCATCTCAGAAATGCAAGTTGGAACTAATCCAGCCAATTGGATGCCAGGTCCTATGAGTAGTCCTTAATTACAAAACCAAAACAAACAAACAAAAAACCAACTTGCCTCTGTGACACAGTATAGCCCTACCACAGACAGTGTGTTCAATGAGAACACTGGTAAATCACATGATGTTTCTAACATTCTTTGTGATAGTATGGAAGGTAGCTTGCCTATTTCTCATGTAACTTCAAAATACTAGTACCCTTACAAAGTGTTTATTTACTTTGCTTTTTGATTGGCTTTTTGACTACTTTTTTTCTTAGTTGCTGAATTATAACCCTAAAAGGTGTTTTTTTAAAAACAATTGTCATAATGGTTGTGAACTTGGCAGTAGTGAAGCTATTGCTGAGCCATTTATCTTTTTTTTTTTTCTCTAGAGTGACTCTTTTTTTTCTTCTTTGCCTCCAGGGTTATTGCTGAGGCTCAGTGTCTGCACTATGAATCCACTGTTCCTGGTGGCTATTTTTTACCTTTTCTTACCCTTGTTGTTCTTATTATTGTTATTGCTGTCATTGTTGTTGGATAGGACAGAGAGCAATCAAGAGAGGAGGGAAGACAGGGGGAAAGATAGACACCTGCAGACCTGCTTCACCGTTTATGAAGTGACCCCACACAGACACAGGTGGGGATCAAACCTGGATTCTACCGTCAGTCCTTTCACTTTCCTTTCATGTACACTTAACCCACTCCACTACCGCCCCGCCCCGTCATTTGTCTTTTTACAGGGCAATAATTTAAGTTTGTAGCTACATAACTCTTTAGAATATTGTCTAGGTATAAATTGCCATCCCTTAAATCCCCTTCTTTACATAAAGGCAAGACAGTATATTACTGGGCAGTTTTCTATTTTTATTTTGTTAAAGATAGTATTCTAGAATTTTCTTTCTATACACCTTCTACATAATTTTAAGCATGTTTATTGACTACAAAACATGACTTATCTGTTCATTTTGTGTTCTATCTTAAGACTGCCTCTCTGTTCTCTATAGAATATGAAATGAAATATATATAACATAACCATTCTCATTCTGTGAAAACTTTTCAGTTGTTTTCTGTTCCTGGGAATTTTTTTTTAAAACTAAACACAAAGTAAAATCAAATCATGTGCAATAATAAAGGTAAGTGTAGTTAAATTACATTTTCCATTCAAAACAGAGTTTAAATAAATGTCTAAATACATCAGGATTTTGCTGCTTAATAATATGACATGTTTATAATGTGGAAGGAAATCAGATATTTTCATGCTAAATGAAAATAAAATTTATGTACTGTTATTACCATATTATTTGCCTGGTGTTTCTCAGTCTGTTCATCATTAAAGGCTGCTCAATAAATACTGTGCAAACTGCATGTGAGGTATTATGCAGTAATAGTTCAGAATCAGCTATAAATAACTACCCTCCAGAATCATAGGAAGAGTCAAGGGCATAAGAGGGATTATTGCTCTCCAATTGCTAAATCACATAAAGAGTTTTTAGTCTATTTTGCTTGCGTATTTGACACACTGGAAGCAAATAGTGGGCACTTGGATTCCATTTTAAGATAGTCTTCAGCAATAATTTTGTTAACTGAAATAGCTGGCAGGATAAATAGTTTAATTTTAGAGACTAGAGTTTCTCTACTGAAGTATATAAAAAACTTGATTAAGAAAGACTTGCTTACTGTGTATACTAGCTATCAGAAATTGTAGAAAAAATTACTTCAAACCTTAGTAACTTAAAACTTCAAGAATTTTAAATAAAGTAATAAAAGATAGGCAAGGAATTACATAATGATCAGAGGATCAATCAGCCAAGAAGACTTAACAATTATTAACATCTATGCACCCAATGAGGGACCATCTAAAATGTCAGGCACTTACTGAAAGAATTTCAAAAATACATCAATAGTAATACAATAATAGTGGGAGACTTCAATACCCCACTCTCACACTTAGACAGATCAACAAAGCAGAGAACCAACAAAGATACAAGAGAACTGAATGAAGAGATTGACAGACTAGACCTCTTGGACATTTTCAGAGTCCTTCACCCCAAAAAACTGGAATACACCTTCTTTTCAAATCCACATAACACATACTCAAGGATAGACCACATGTTAGGCCACAAAGACAGCATCAATAAATCCAAGAGCATTGAAATCATCCCAAGTATCTTCTCAGACCACAGTGGAGTAAAACTAACATTTAACAACAAACAGACAATTATTAAAAGTCACAGAATTTGGAAACTAAACAACATACTCCTTAAGAACCACTGGGTCAGAGATTCACTCAAGCAGGAAATTCAAATGTTCCTGGAAACAAATGAAAATGAAGACACAATCTATCAAAATATTTGGGACACAGCTAAAGCAGTACTGAGAGGGAAATTTATAGCCATACAATCACATATTAAACAACAAGAAAAAGCTCAAATAAATGACCTTACTGCACACCTAAAGGACTTAGAGGAAGAGGAACAAAGGAACCCTAAAACAACCAGAAGGACAGAAATCACTAAAGTTAGAGCAATAATAAACAACATCGAAAATAAAAAAACCATACAAAAGATCAATGAAGCCAAATGTTGGTTCTTTGAAAGATTAAACAAAATTGACAAACCCCCTAGCCAGACTCACCAAACAAAAAAGAGAGAAGACTCAAATTAATAGAATTGTAAACAATGGAGGAGACATCACAACTGACACCACAGAAATCCAGAGAATCTTGTGAAACTTTCATGAAGAACTATACGTCACCAAGCTAGAGAATCTGGAAGAAATGGAACAATTCCTAGAAGATTATGCCCTTCCAAAACTGAACCAAGATGAACTACAAAAATCTAAATGCACCCATCACAGACAAAGAAATAGAAACCGTTATTAAGAACCTCCCCAACAACAAAAGTCCTGGACCAGATGGCTCAACAAATGAATTCTACAAAACTTTCAGGGAACAGTACCCATACTTCTTAAGCTTTTCCATAAGATTGAAGAAACAGGAATACTCCCTTCCACCTTCTATGAAGCCAACATCACCCTGATACCAAAAGCTGATAAGGACAGAACAAAAAAGTAAAACCACAGACCAATATCTTTGATGAACATAGATGCCAAAATATTAAACAAGATCTTGGCCAACCAGATACAGCAACATATCAAAAAGATTGTTCATCATGACCAAGTGGGATTCATCCCAGGAATGCAAGGCTGGTTCAACATCCGTAAGCCAATCAATGTCATCCATCAATAAAAGCAAAGCCAAAAACCACATGATTATCTCAATAGATGCAGAGAAAACCTTTGACAAAATCCAACACCCATTCATGCTCAAAACTCTACAAAAAATGGGAATAGATGGGAAATTCCTGAAGATAGTGGAGTCTATATATAGCAAACCTACAGCCAGCATCATACTCAATGGTCAGAAGCTGAAAGCATTCCCCATCAGATTGGGGACTAGACAGGGCTGTCCACTGTCACGGTTACTCTTCAACACAGTATTGGAAGTTCTTGCCATAGCAATCAGGCAAGAGAAAGAAATCAAAGGAATACAGATTGGAAGGGAAGAAGTCAAGCGCTTTTTATTTGCAGATGATATGATAGTATACATAGAAAAACCTAAAGAATCCAGCAGAAAACTACTGGAAGTTATTAGGCAATATAGAAAGGTATCAGGCTACAAAATCAATGTACAAAAATCAGTGGCATTTCTTTATGCAAACACTAAATCAGAAGAAGAAGACATCCAGAAAGCACTCCTATTTACTGTTTCAGCAAAATCAATCAAATACCTAGGAATAAAGTTGAGCAGAGAAGTGAAAGACTTATATACTGAAAACTATGAGTTGCTACTCAAGGAAATAGAAACTGATACCAAGAAATGGAAAGATATCCCATGCTCATGGATAGGAAGAATATATATCATCAAAATGAATATTCTCCCAAGAGCCATATACAAATTTAATGCAATGCCCATCAAAGTTCCACCAAGCTTTTTTAAGAGACTAGAACAAACACTACAATCATTTATCTGCAACATGAAAACACCTAGAGTTACCAAAGCCATCTTAAGGAAAAGAAACAGAAATGGAGGCATCACACTCCCAGACCTTAAACTATTTTATAAAGCCATCATCATCAAAACAGCATGGTACTGGAACAAAAATAGGCACACAGACCAGTGGAACAGAATTGAAAGCCCAGAAATAAATCCCCACACCTATGGACATCTAATCTTTGATAAGGGGGCCCAAGGATTAAATGGAAAAAGGAGGCTCTCTTCAATAAATGGTGCTGGGAAAACTGGGTTGTAACATGCAGAAGAATGAAACTGAACCACTTTATCTCACCAGAAACAAAAATCCACTCCGAATGGATCAAAGACCTAGATGTCAGACCAGAAACAATCAAATACTTAGAGGAAAACATTGGTAAAAGAATTTCCCACCGACACCTCAAGGACATCTTTGATGAATCAAACCCAATTGCAAGGAAGACTAAAGCAGACACAAACCAATGGGACTACATCAAACTGAAAAGCTTCTGCACATCCAAAGAAACTATTAAACAAACAAAGAGACCCCTCACAGAATGGGAGAAGATCTTCACATGCCATACATCAGACAAGAAACTAATCACCAAAATATAGAAAGAGCTCAGCACACTTAGCACCAAAAAAGCAAATGACCCCATCCAAAAATGGGCAGAGGATATGAACAAAACATTCACCTCAGAGGAGATCCAAAAGGCTAACAAACATATGAAAAACTGCTCTAGGTCACTGATTGTCAGAGAAATGTAAATTAAGACAACACTAAGATACCGCCTCACTCCTATAAGAATGGCATACATCAAAAAGGACAGCAGCAACAAATGCTGGAGAGGTTGTGTGGACAGAGGAACCTTTTACATTGCTGGTGGGAATGTAAATTGGTACAGCCTCTGTGGAGAACAGTCTGGAAAACTCTCAGAAGGCTAGACATGGACCTTCCATATGATCCAGTAATTCCTCTCCTGGGGTTATACCCCAAGGACTTCATAACACCCAACCAAAAAGAGGTATGTACTCCTATGTTCATAGCAGCACAATTCATAATAGCTAAAACCTGGAAGCAACCCAGATGCCCAACAAGAGATGAGTGGCTGAGAAAGCTGTGGTATATATACACAATGGAATACTATGCAGCTATCAATAACAATGAACCCACCTTCTCTGACCCATCTTGGACAGAGCTAGAAGGAATTATGTTAAGTGAACTAAGTCAGAAAGATAAAGATGAGTATGGGATGATCCCACTCATCAACAGAAGTTGAGTAAGAAGATCTGAAAGGGAAACTAAAAGCAGGACCTGACCAAATTGTAAGTAGGGCACCAAAGTAAAATCCCTGTGGTGAGGGGTAGACATGCAGCTTCCTGGGCCAGTGGAGGGGTGGGAGTAGGTGGGAGAGATGGGTCACAGTCTTTTGGTGGTGGGAATGATGTTTATGTACACTCCTAGTAAAATGTAGTCATATAAATCACTAGTTTATTAATATGAGAGGGGAAATTAATTGTATGTCTCGAAGTTTTTCAAAACACAAACTGAATCTTTTTAATATGTAGGCTGTGTAATTGATATGCAGACTCAAAAGCCTAGACCAAGTAGATCAGAAGCAACCAATAGCACAGTTATATACAGGATACTGGGTACTGTACAGCAAACCCTAACAAAAGGACTTTTCAAAGTTAACCCAATTAACAGATAATGTGATAACATTAACTATCGATTGTCTTTTTGAATCCTAAAACAATAGGAACCTCACATCTCCACTATAGAGCCCCTACTTCCCCCTGTCCTGGAACCAATGGATAGGGCCCACTTTCCCGTATGCTTCTCCCAATCCATATCAAATAATATTGCATCTGCAGATCACAACCTAACCAATACAACGATTGCCACCTCAACATGCTTCACTTCAGACTGTGTCCAGAGACTTCACGTGTGGAATGACAACCCTTCAGCTTCATGACTCGCGTGAGACATTTCCTTTCATAGTATACTCTAATTCCATCCCAGGTGGTTCACTTTCTAACAAAGTCCCAAAACCTAGATATAGACCAGGTTCTGTGAGAGAGTGCATATATTCACACGTATCCGTTCTTCTTCTTCTTCTTCTTCTTCTTCTTCTTCTTCTTCTTCTTCTTCTTCTTCTTCTTCTTCTTCTTCTTCTTCTTCTTCTTCTTCTTCTTCTAGCGTTTGCCCTTCTTCCGTAGCCAGTCAACAGCATCAGGTTGAGCCTGATGTAAAGTTTCGAGACCTCCTTTGAATCTGGAGAGGTGGCAGTCGTTGACCATGTGGGTCATAGTCTGTCTGGAGCCGCAGGGGCAGTTCGGGTCGTCTCTGGCTCCCCAGCGGTGGAACATAGCTGCGCACCGGCCATGGCCTGTTCGATAGCGATTAAGGAGGGCCCAATCATAACGTGCTAGGTCAAAGCCAGGTTGGCGCTTGCAGGGGTCTGTGATGAGGTGTTTGTTCTTTACCTCAGCTGACTGCCAGCTCTGTTTCCAAGAGACTGGAACAGAGAAGTTCAGTGTAGGCGTAGGGGACCAGATTGGCTGACGAGACGTCAAGCATTGAACAGGGTGAGTGAAGATATCCGCGTATATTGGCAGGTCCGGTCGAGCGTAGACGTGGGAAAGGAACTTAGATGATGCCGCATCCTGACGAATATCTGGAGGGGCGATGTTGCTAAGAACTGGCAGCCATGGAACCGGGGTGGAACGGATGGTTCCAGAAATTATCCTCATGGAGGAATATAATTTGGAATCGACCAAGTGGACATGGGGGCTACGGAACCATACTGGGGCACAGTATTCAGCAGTGCAATAGCATAATGCCAGAGATGATGATCGTAGTGTGGAAGCGCTCGCGCCCCATGAGGAGCTGGCCAGTCTTGCAATGATGTTATTCCTCGCGCCCACCTTTGCTGCAGTTTTTATGAGATGTTTGTGAAATGACAGAGTGTGATCGAGAGTAACGTCAAGATAGACTGGCTGGGCTTCATGCCGGATTCTCGTATCGCCAAGCTGCACATTAAGCTCACGTGAGGCCGAGGCATGGTGTAGATGGAAAACAGATGATACCATTTTTGCAGTGCTAGGGATTAGTCGCCATTTTTTACAGTAATCAGATATTAGAGACATGTCTTTCGTGAGTGTTTCCTCGAGGATGTCAAACTTGGATGCCTGAGTTGCACACGTATCCGTAAACTACTGCAAAATATATACCTGAAAGCAGAAGTACACTAGAGTTTGCAGTGAGTAACCCCCTAACACTTCCTCTCCACTATTCCAACCTTTGGGTCCATGATTGCTCAACAATTTGTTTGTCTTCCTATGTTAACTCTCTTTTCAGTCACCAGGTTCCAGATGTCATCAGGATGCCAGTCAGGCTTCCCTGGACTGAAGACCCCACCAATGTGTCCTGGAGCTCCGCTTCCCCAGAGACACACCCTACTAGGGAAAGAGAGAGGCAGACTGGGAGTATGGACCGACCAGTCAACGCCCATGTTCAGCAGGGAAGCAATTACAGAAGCCAGACCTTCCACCTTCTGCAACCCACAATGACCTTGGGTCCATGCTCCCAGAGGGATAGAGAGTGGGAAAGCTATCAGGGGAGGGGGTGGGATATGGATATTGCGTGGTGGGAGTTGTGTGGAATTGTACCCCTCCTATCCTATGGTTTTGTTAATTAATCCTTTCTTAAATAAAAAAGAAAAAAATAGTAAAAGCTGAAAAAAACCAAAAACTTCAAGAATTTATTAGGAAGGGGTAGCTCAGCATGTAGGGTACATGCCTTGCTATTTATGACATTAGAGGAAGCTTCAGCACTATGGTGCTCCTCCTGCCCCAGGGCTCTGTGTGTGTGGGTGGGGTTGTTTAAAAAGGCCCACAGTGGTAAATTGTATATGAGAGGCCTCTATACCACACACACACAAACACACCAAAAAAAAAAACAAGGAAGAGAAGTTACTCTCTCACATAATATCTGTAAGTCGGTAGTGGAAAAGCAATTTAGGTGGGTGGTTCTGGTTCAGTATCTCTCACAAGTTACAGTAAAGCATTCATCCTGGGCTGATATTTCAAAATTTCAATGTAATTCAAACTCATTAAAATTATATTTGGCAGAAATCAGCTTTTCCCTGGCTCTTGGTTTCAGGATTCAGTTCTTTGTTACACAAACATCAAAAGACTAGTCACTATATGAGAACCTGCTTGCCTCAAGGTGAAAGAAACCCAAGACTTGCTGTAAACTAACAAAAGAGTATCTATCACTTATGGAAGATGAAGTATTTTATACCCAATTTCAGAAATGATACACCTTGTGCCATGTGGTAATCAGTCTCAATAAGCAAATCTTAGATGATGTAGGAATTGTGGGTTTCATTCAGTACCAGGAAGTGGGGGAATCATTAAGAATCATCCGAGGGTCTGGGTACTTCACTACTGGATGAAGCTGGCACTGATGCTTAAAAACTGACCAAGGGGCCATGAAATCGCTCACCCAGTAGAGTGAGTACATTACCATGTGTGAGCATCTGGGTTCCAGCCTAGACCACTATATAGGAGTGCCAGCACAGGCAAGCTTAAAGAGTGGTGGAACAGTACTGTAGTGTCTCTCCTTCTCTCTTTCTCTCTGTCTCTCTTTCTCTCTGTCTTTCTGTCTGTCTCTCCCATCTCCATTTCTCACTATATATATATATATAATCAGATGCCAGAAAAGGAGTTGTGCAGCTGCAGGTGCAGAATCTCAGAACTCAGAGGTAACCCTGGTGGCAAAAAAACAAGCAAGCATATGAAGGACAACAAAAACACAGGCAAAATGTGGAATAAATCAGAATAGTTGTATTAAAAGAACTTCATTTCTTTTTTATTAACATTTCTTTCTTTGAAAGTATGTTCTCTCTCTCTCTCTCTCTCTCTCTCTCTGTGTGTGTGTGTGTGTGTGTGTGTGTGTGTGTGTGATCGACAAAAGGAAGAATAAAAAAAAGTAGCTTGAAGCATTCAGTATTCTTATTAGGAAAACGTTTTAGTGATTTAGCGTTGGCAGAACTCTACTGTTTGGATCTGATCTTAGTGAATTGTGGAGACTGAATTTATACAGTTCAATTAAATTGATACAAAATGGTGTTTAAAAACTCTGTTGTGGGGCTGGGTGGTGGTGCACCAGGATGAGCACACATAATACAATGTACAAGGACCTTGGTTCAGACCCCTAGTCTTCACTGCAGGGGTGGGGAGGGGAAGGGAGCTTCACTAGCGGTGAAGCAGTGTTACAGGTGCCTCATTTTCTCTATCTTTATATTCCTTTCCCTTCTCAATTTCTTACTGTATTATCACATAAGTAAATATATTTTTATAATTAATATATATTTTTATAATATATATATATATATATATATATATATATATATATATATAACCCTTGGAGTAATAGGAAAGCATTTAAATATGTGTAAAAACACCAGCATGGGATAAAGAAAAAGGAATCTTGAACACTATTTCTTGAGTTTAGCTTTAGAGATTTAAAAAATCAGGATGGATCTAGTAGCTGACATTTTATTAGTTTAAGTATACAGTATAATGATTAAATATTTGTATGTATTGTGAAGTCACCACAGGGACTCTAATTCATACCCATCACCACACACAGTCATCCACCCATTTTATTTTGTCATGAGAAATTTTAAGAATTACTCTCTTCGTATCTTACAAATATTAGTCAACTTTTTAACTATGGTGTTTATTACATTCCCAGGACTTATATTAAATTGGAATTTTGAAACTTTTGACCACCTTCTCTCACTTTGACTGCCTCTAGCCCTTGCCCTCAGATTTGGAATTCACCAGTCTATCTTTATCTCTATCTATGAGTTTGAGTGTTTTTTTTTTTTTACTTTCCATATATAAATGAGACCATTAACATAAGGCCCTCAAGGTACACCAAAATATTTTAAATTTATTTATTATCAGATATAGACAGAGAGAAATTGAGATGGAAGGGGAAGATGGAGAGAAGGAGACAGATACCTGAAGTCCTGCTTCACTACTCATGAAGCTTTCCCCATATAGGTGGGGGCCAGGAGCTTGAACCTGGGTCCTTGTGTACTATAATGTGTATAGTTAACCAGGTGCACCACCACCTGGCCCCTTCAAAATAGTTTTCTTCACTCTGTATTCAGGGTTCCTTATAAAATAAAACAATGGAAATTGAAAATTATTGTTTCTAATATTTCTTCCAGTTTAGGGAATTTATTTATAATTGACTGGAAATTGTGAATGAACACAATAAAAATAATATATGTCACTGGTGTTTATACTTAAAATCTAATTTGGCACCTAGCACTAATGATTAACTCATTCAACACAATTTATTGAGGAGGTATTATGAATTAAGTTCTCATCTACTCAATGGACTCAAATGGCAAATGAAGGAGACTTAGTAATCCTCTAGGGATGTTTGCAGATGGGAAGTGACAGGAAACACATAAAAAATTACAATGGCTCAGATAAGCTCTGTCATAAGAGGTAGGTGGCATGATATTTGGAATTGAATGTTATTTCCAATTTAATAATTTTTGAAATGGAATCATTCTTTTTAGTCATGTTAAAAGAAAAAAATCAAAATACTTTCAAAATCTTACATCACAATATAAACAGTGCAGTGCAGTGCTTTTAAAAAAAAAATGCAGGCCTTCTGTTGATCCGGTACAAAGAAGGCATATGTGTTTGGACATCTGTTTAGACATCTACTTAGCAAACATTCTGTCAGCCTTGTGGGCCCAGCACCACAGCTGAAACACATATAGCCCAAGACATCAGCTGTAAAGGAACCAAATGGTGCCTTGCCAAAAATTACCTTAGAATTTCAAGAATTTAAACAGTTTGAAAATCACAGTCAATAATTTGCAAAGAAAATCCCACAGCATACAGACATGCACAACCCCCTATGTTCAGCAAGGAATCATTCTGAGTTTCAACTGTCTCACATCAGCACTGAATTTGAAATCACAATTCATAACACTACAAAAATAAGTAAGACGAACATATACATCAGGTACTAGTCAAATAGTGGTAAATTAGTTAATAAAATTACGTGAATTCACACTGTTTGCTAGTGCTGGAAATTATAACTTAAGTGCTCATGCTCCCATGAAAAACCTGAGAATTCTAGAGCTTTGATAATCAGCAAAGGATAAGAAGTAGTTTTAATTTCATTTAAGCAATTGATTTAAGGGGGGAAAATGGTTAGAATTTTAGCTAATACACACACACACACACATAAACACACACACACATCCTGATTGCCAACAGACATGTAAAATGTTTAGTCATTGATTATTAGTGAAATACAGATAAAGATAACAATGAAATATAACTTTACACCTGTGAGGATACATGTAAATTCAGAACTACAAATATAAAAATACCAAGTATTGATGAGGATGTGAACTAAGAACATTTCTAGTCTTGATGGGAATGTAAATTGGTTCAACTCCTATGGAAAACTGTCAGGAGATTCATCTGAGCACTGGAAGTGGATCTACTCTGTGATCTGGAAGTTCCTCTCCCAGGGATTTATTTAAATGACAAAATAACACCTACCCAAAGAGATCTGTGTAAATTTATAGAAACATAGTTTGGAATAACCCAAACCTGAAAGCAATCCAACTCTCCAACTACAGATGAGTGGTTAATAAAGTTGCCGTAGGGAGCTGGGGGGTGGCACAGCAGATTAAGCGTACATGGCTCAAAGTGCAAGGACTGGTGTAAGGATCCCAGTTTGAGGCCCCGGCTCTCCACCTGCCAGGGAGTCACTTCACAGGAGGTGAAGCAGGTCTGTAGGTGTCTATCTTTCTCTATCCCTCTCTATCTTCCCCTCCTCTCTCCATTTCTCTCTGTCCTGTCCAACAACAACGACATCAATAACCACAACAGTGTTAAACAACAAGGACAACAAAAAGGAAAATAAATAAATACAAAAAAATTTAAAAAAGAAAGTGTGGTATATAAGCACAATGGAATATTACTCAACTGAATGAAATGATGAAATATTCTCCTTTGCCACTTATTAAATGGGATTTGACGAAATCATATTAAATTAGATAAGTCAGGAAGAGAGCAATGAATGCCAGATGACCTCAATTATAGATGATACTGAATAAGGAACATAAGAAAAGGAAAGTATTAGTTGTAATTAGGACTGGGTATAGTGTATTGCAGCAAAGGAAAAGATTCCCAGCTTCGGGGGAGGGGTGAGGAAGGGGTCTGAGGGTGTTAGGTACCCAGTATACAGACTGGTGAAAGAGGGCACACAGACTCTAGTAGACACACCTCTAAGGCTAATATCAACAAGTTTCTACCTCTGTTTTGTGTTCCATATATATATATATATATATCCAAGACTGTGGCAGTACTCTACAAGCCAACACAACCCAAAAAAAATTCCCAGTTTCTATGTAAGGTCTTTTTTCAGTGAAGATAACAGAAAAGTCTTTTACAGTTAAGCCAACAATTAATGAAACTTTGTATTTCTGGGTTTAATATGCTAGTAATTGCCTACTATGCTATGTTTACATTATTTGGAATTTGTCACATACCTCTTTCGTAGACTTGATTTTCTGCACAATAACTCATTGCTATTTTTTTAGCAAACATTCTTTATTGATTATATATTCAAGTTGTTAAGGGCAAAATTAGGCCAAGACATGAACATTACAGAATTACCAGAGACTCAGAACTTTTGTCACTCAGATCACTTGCTTTTGGCTATGTCTCTGATAGAAAAGGGAAAAAGAGCATCTGAGAAGGAAGTCATCCATTTTTTTCTCTCATCTAGAGGGAAGAAAAAGGGAAGTCATCTGAGGAAGTAGTAATTATTATGGGATAGATGTGGGCATGGCTTAGAAAGGAAGAAGAATGTGGGTCCTTAGAAAGACTCACCTGCAGGACAGGACCAATACAAGAGTCAGGTCATCTAAACAGACGAATGAAAAATTTAATCCTGATAGACCTACTTGAAAGAGCCTGTCTTGAACTGACACACAGTGCTCTTTTTGGATGAACCTGTGTGTCTGTATGCATATTTTCATCTTTATAAATAAAATATGCAATGCCTGATCACTCTCCCTGCCCCCCAATTCTCTGTGGAACTTAATGTGGTGAACCAGGCACTATGGATCTTATTCCCCCACAAAAAAGGGTAGGTATGATATGTACAAACGTGTATTTACTTACAAATTCTGCATTTAATATAGTTAAAATTTAACATTTCACTGGACCTCCCAAACTTCCATGTCTTCTCTTGTTCCCTTTATATTTGTTTGCCATTACAGGCCACTGAATTCTTTGAACTATAAACCTTGCACTTGATAGTGACATTTCCATCTTCAGGATTATTAATAGTATTTCTGAAATGTTTTTCAAATCTCTGCTCTCACCTCATTCCTTTGTCTAATGATTAATAAAATACTTGAATTACTTTTTTGCTCAGAATTCTAGCAGTACCAAATTGATAGCTGACATTACTCTCTCCCTTCTTTTTTTCTTACGAGCAACCCACTTAATTTTCATAATTAAAGTTAAAATTCAAACAACAGTTACATGCACACAATCTCTCATCGCTGACAGAAACAAAACAGGTACTCTAAGTAAAGCTCCTACTCATGGATAGCTAGAAACTAAACTTAGTGAAGATTCAGAAATAATAGTTTCGATGCTAACTTCTCTTGTTAACATTGTACTATCTATAAATTCCATTAACATTTCCAAAAATCTTGTTTATTATTATTTTTTATTTATTTATTGGGGGATTAATGTTTTACAGTAGACAGTAGATACAATAGTTTGTACATGCATAACATTTCTCAGTTTTCCGCATAACAATACAACCCCTACTAGGTCCTGTGTCAATCCTTTCCTTTTCCAGGACCTGTACTCTCCCCCCCCAACCCCCAAAGTTTTTACTTTGGTGCAATACTCTAACTCCCTTCTAACACAAGCCTTGGGACTTAATATCATGACAAAGAAGGGGTCTAAATTTGTCTGTTCTCTTAGAAAACGAAATGGAGATTCCATAATATGATAGTGTAACACCACCACAATAAAATTCATCTATTTCTCTTTGTATTTTGTCTGTCATCTCTCTCCCATCATTTCTCATCCCATTTGGACTTTTGGTCTCATACAGACTTCATTGGGTATACTTTGCACACCTTGAACTCTTATTCATGTGAATTCCTCTTCCTAAATTTTCTTTCTTTTATTTTTTGAACATGGCTATATCTATGTCTAAGGTGAACAAAAAGTACTTGCTCACACTGAAATCATGCTCCTACACTTTATAATCCATTCTGCCTGTTGAGCATATAATTTAGTACATGCTCAGTGTACAGTATTTTATTTTCTACTGCAAACTGTTCAAAGGAAAGGTAATGCTTTGTATCTCTTTGGTGTTTCCTAACCAGAAGAAAATAAAGGACAAGACTCTAGTAAATGTTACTTTAGAAGAATCTCATTTGTAAAGGGACTAGTTTCTGCAGAAAGCTTTAATGTATTCGCAGGACTTAACAAAATTTCTCTACTGAAAATTCTTTATCCTGTTCATTCACTTGACCCTGACATCTCAGCACTGCCTATATTAAGGTCTATGAGTTTCTGTGAGCAAATGTTAGTCTCTGGTTTCATTTTCCTCTGCTGGCCTTTCACTGAGCTATTCTTATGTGAGAATGCCAAGGCATTCCAGAATGAATGTTTGCATGTGTTTCTGGAGGAATGTTTCTTGGATTTTCCTCTCTTTGCTGGCATTTTAAAGGAATGATTTCTTAGATGGCAAGTGAACTACATGGTTGTATTATGTTTGCTTTGTAGTTTCCGTAGTTGCTTTTATAATCATTTTATTAGTTATTTAATAGTGACTTGCAAGATTATAAGATATAAGGGATATAGTTCCTCACCATCCCCTCAATGAAGTCCTGTACCCCACCACTTAACAATAGCCACCATAATTTTAGAATTAACCTTAGAAACAGGTTGGCTATTTTCTTTTCTTTTTTCTTTTTTTTTGTGTGTGTCTCTTTAATTTATGCCAGAAAATTCCTAGTGATTAAAAAATTAGTGGTGTTCAGCATCCATTTAATTCTTGTTTCCAAATGGAAACATTGACAAGACCATAGGATAAGAGAGGCACAGTTCCACACAATTCCCACCACCAGAACTCCATATCACATCCCCTCCCTTGAAAGTTTCCCTATTCTTTATCCCTCTGGAAATATGGACCCAGGTTCATTATGAGATACAGAAGGTGGAAGGTCTGGCTTCGTAATTGCTTCCCCACTGAACATGGGCGTTGACAGGTCGATGCATACTCCCAACCTGTCTTTCTTTCTCTAGTGGGGCAGGGATCTGGTAAAGCAGGGCTCCAGGACACATTGGTGTGGTGTGGTCTGCCCAGGGAAGTCAAGTTGGCATCATAGTATCATCTGGAACTTGGTGACTAAAAAAGAGTTAAGATATAATGCAGAACAAATTGTTGACTAATCATGAACCTAAAGGCAAGGATATTGCATATGAAGATTTTGGGGGAGGGGGAGCTCCGTTTTGGAAAAAGCTGGTATTTTCCTTTTTATGCAAGTACACATTTCAGTTCTGTATATTCCACATATGGCTGAATCCATTCAGTAGTTACCTTCCACTAAGCATAATCATTTCCAGGTCCATCCATTTTGTCCTGAAAAACACTATATCATCTTTTTAAAAATGTGCCTTGGCAGTTAGCAATGCTTTGTCAAATAGAGTCCTTCCCCTTCAGATTTGAAGGTAATATATATATATATATATATATATATATATATATATATATATATATATATATTTCATGTCTGAAGTCCCAGATTCATTCCCTTGCACTACCATAAGCCAGAATTGAGCAGTGCTTATATATGTCGAGGGGACTGGGTAGTGTCACTCCTGATTGAGCAAACATATTACCATGCACAGGGACATGGGTTTAAGACCTTGCTCCCCACCTGCAGGGCAGAAGCTTTATCAGTGGTGAAATAGGTCTGCAAGTGTTTTTCTCTTTCTCTTTCTACCCCTACCCCCATTAATGTCTCCTCGTCCTATAAGATAAAATTCCTCATTTTTATAGGGAAAAGGGGGAGGGCATGGCCACCAGAAGCAGTGGATTCATATTGCAGACTCTGAGCCCCAGCATAACTTTGATAACAAAAAAAGAAAGGACAAAAAGAAAGAGAAAGAAAATGAGCACTTATATATGGCAGACACTAGGGTAGAAGATATGAATATAAAAAGCAAAGCATGCATTTACCCTTGAAGTTTACCTTCTAGTAATGAAAAAGGGTCTCAAATGGGAGTCAGTGTACCAGTTGGAGATGTTCTATGGAAGTACAAAGATTGTTTTAAGAATTGTCTAAGTAATTCCTGGGAAGTGATGCATGAGTCTACATACATATGAGCACACATCTGAGTCATGATTTCTAGAAACACAGACACATATAGGAGAATACTAGAGAACTCATCAAAGCTCTGCCACTTAGAAATCCTAGAGGAAAAATAAAACCAAACCTTTCAATCTAATGTTTCCATTTTTTTTTAAAAAAAAAATTTACATCTTTGCAGACCCTTCAAGTACAGTTAATATCTTTTTTCTTACTTTGCTTTATAGACCTATTGACCATCTTCTTTTGACTTCTTCAAAACAGGACTTATGTAATATCAAAATAAGTTAAATGTGACTACAAAAGTAAATATTACTAACTGTGGTGAAGCCACATTCCTATGAAGCTCCAGACTGTTAGCCTGGACATCGGCTAGAGTCCTGCCAACAGGCCAGTGAATATGATTCTGATTGAATAGTGCACAGAGCAGTGTGTAAATATACTAGTCATGTTCTATAGTGGTGGCTGCCCTTTGAAATGATGCTGTTTGTTGACAGTGCCTTTGTGCCCACTTGATTCCTACCTGCCCAGCTTTCAGTATCAGCATAGGGTGTTCTAATCCCTCCTGCTGAGCTCAGGTCATTTAAATACTCGCCCTACATTTGACAGCTTCAGCCCTGCCACAGGGAAGCTGACCCCAACTCATGCCAGGCACCCAGCAAAATGGGGATTAATAAACCCCGCCCTCGTGTAGCCAAGAGCTCTACAGCTGCTTCTTGCAATTAGACCTGTCATCATTCTCTCAAGAAGCCCTGGTTGATTTTTAAATCCTAATTGGCAGGAGACACCTGTTTCCCAGTGGAAAGGGTGGAAAGGGTGATTCACATGCGGCAGGCACAGGAGAGACACTGTGTATGCAAATGCTTTTGCTTCCAGATTTTTGCTACCATTTCTTTTCTCTTCCATCCCCCTTTTCCCACCTTTCACCAAAAGCACGTCTAGAGTCAGGCTAGCCTTCAGGAATATGTATGTAAGCGTTTGGATTTAATCTTTTATTTACTTGTTATTTGTTTTAGAAAGGACCTAATGATGAAGTAACAGGAGATATTCAGGGAGCTATGAATCAATGGAAATGGCAAAAGATGGAATCCTAATTCTCATTTTTACACAACAAGCATTGAATGAAAACATACTACATACACGTGAGTTTTCTAGCACACAGGTGTTTTCTGGGTCACCCAATTTCAATTCAGTAAGCACTATACACTAACAAAATTTTACCAATAGTAAGTTAACCACTTTCATCAAGTCCTTGTGAACTTTAGTGAACCTCAGTTCACTAAACAGGGGACCAGTTTTGGAGTTTCACTGAATAGCAGTAAATGTTTAAGTACAGCACAATGAATTGAGATGAATGTGTTACTTTATTGCCTCTTTTCCTTGTTTTACTAATTTTATCAGAGCATATGCCTTGCTTACTTTATAGCATTGTTATTGTTACTCCGGAAAATGCAAAGAAAATAAGGCTTGTTTATTTTTCTTGAAATATTTTTATTCAAATGATGAGATAAACATAGAGCAACCATCTGCATTCTAACAATTTTTTCAAGGGAGTTTAACTGAAGGCATAATTTGGAGATATTGTACCCTATGATAACTTTTCATGGAATTTCACTATTATTAGTAATCTGAATGTTTGTGATTCTGCCAATAGATCTGTGGCAAGGGACTAGGAAAAAACTTTAGCAAACACACCCAGATGGTCTGTACCCTATACATTAACTGACATTGTCCTATACCATTGCATAAGGGAGCTTGCCAGTGGAAGAATATAATCACAGAATCATTTCTGTCTGTGTGATTTTTAATTAAGACCAAGTGGATTTTAGTCATAAATGTAAAAGTAGTTCTAAATTTTATTAATTATTCCTAGTGGAGCCATGCTAGTAATTTTACTAGAAAAGTAGCTGGCTCTGTAGTACCCTAAATAGATTTTTATCAGGTAGATTAAAAAAAAAAAACCTGTTCTAACTCTTTGATTATGAGTATTACCTTTGACACTCATGTTTCTTCTAAACATAGAGTCTTGCTCTGTCCATGTTGAACCATGCTAGGTTATTCCCATATAAGGAGGGAGATGCTTAGGCTAAAAGATCCTTTTTGATGTTCAGAACAAAGTGTGAGGCTTTGCAGCCTCTGTCTGTCTATGATGTCAGCAATGAAGACTAGCACAAAGAACTTAGATGCTAATCAGTGATTCATTTAGGGAGAAATAGCTTGCACCTGTGAGAATACTAAAGGCGCCACTTGGCATTATTGGGGTGCTGCCTCAGCTGGAAGGCAGCCTGTCCCCAAATGAACTGACAGCTAGTAGATCTTGAGCAGGACTGGGCTTCTCTCACTGTTATGTTTTGCTTTTGGACCAAAAGCAAACTTGTGACTCACATGGGAGCAGAGGGAGCTATGTGCTTAGTAGCATTCCGTCTTGGCAGGAGGGCAATCTGTAGACATGGGATGCAATCTAATAAGCACATGTATTTTTACAGTATGCCTCATAGCTAGTCCACTTTATCTTCAGTAATCCCAATCTATGTCCCAGAATCACATTATTTGGACAAGGATCAGATCCCATGTACTCTTGGCTTGGGGAGTAATGAAATATGATCTCAAGATAAAATAAGAGCATGATTTGAAGAGGCACTGATGAATTTCTCTTTCCCAACAGTACAACACTATATGTAACATGGCATCAGGAAAATATATTTAACATATTGCTGGCAGAGAAGTTTAAACATTGCCTTCTGCATGTGGAACCCTGCCTTTATAGCTTATGGTTGCTGACAGGAACAAATTAATGTTAGAAATAAAGGAGTACCAGAAAACAAAGCTTCAATAATAGGCTATGTTCATGATCATTAGCATAGACTTCACCTTTAAGAAATTACTGCATGACATTGTAACTGTCACTCAAAGGGTCACTTATCAATAAGGTCAAAAGAAAAAGGCATGGTTCTTAAAAAGTGTGATGTTTTAAGATATGCTTTGAATCTGACAAGGCTATGAGTAGAGATCTCTTAAAGCATCCCCATCACAGTGGACCAGAGATCTCCAAGAAGATGAGGATTAAATCCCTGTAGCCACTGATGATCAGCAAGGGATTGGTATTGGGTCCAATAGTAGAAAAAGGAATCCTTTGCTTTGGAACTACATTCTCAGTGAAAATCATATATTTGACATGCAATCCCTTCTTGTAGTGATAGTTCTTTTTAACTCTTTTTTTTGTTTGTTTGTTTTTTGGTTCTGATTAAACTACTAGTTAGTACCACAAGAAGCACTTGTCAAGATAAACACCATCCTTGAGACCAGGATAGTGCCTTTGTTGGTAGATCATGCTTTTGCAAGGACAAGGCCTTGGGTTAAACTCTTAGCATCACATAAAATCACAGTGGTGTGCTCTGTGCTTTCTCTAGACATAGTAAAAATAAAATAAAGTTTTTCTTAGATAAATGTTCACACCAAGGACAAATATGCAAATCTGGACAGGTCAAGTCACGGTTATATAAAATAGAAAACAATAATGCAGTGTGGCAGGATTAGAGAAGTAATGAAAATTCTATTTGCTGGGAGCCGGCAGGTGGCGCAGCGGCTTAAGCGCACATGGCGGAAAGCACAAAGACAGGTATCAGGATCCCGGTTTGAGCTCCTGGCTCCCCACCTGCGGGGTTGGGGGGAGGGGGGTTCCTTTCACAGGTGGTGAAGCAGGTCTGCAGGTGTCTGTCTTTCTCTCCCCCTCTCTGTCTTCCCCGCCTCTCTCCATTTCTCTCTGTCCTATCCAACAACGACAGCAATAACAACAACAATAATAACGACGATAAACAAGGGCAAAAAAGGGGGAAAATAAAATAAATAAATGAAAAGAATTCTATTTTCGCTATGAGAATATATATAAGATGTTCCAGTCCAGGCATGTAATTATCTTAATAATAAATATTTTAAATTGTACCTCCAAGTTGAATTTCCCAAAACTTTACAACAGGAAACAAAATGTATTCTTTATCTTACACCTTTAGGACAATTATGTCTATCCATTCATATCTGGAGGAGAAGGCAATGGCAACTAGGAAGGTGGCTTGGTGGGTAGATTGCATTCCAGAATAGTGCTCTGGTCTTAAACAAACAAACAACATTTTTATCCTTGGTCTTTATTTTTTATCATTTTTAAGTGTTTTTTCTTTTTTTAATGTTTATTTATTTATTTCCTTTTTGCTGCCTTTGTTGTTTTTATTGTTATAGTTATTATTGTTGTTGTCGTTGTTGGATAGGACAGAGAGAAATGGAGAGAGGAGGGGAAGACACAGAGGGAGAGAGAATGAGAGACACCTGCAGAAAGGCTTCACCGCCTGCTTGTGAAGCGACTCCCCTGCAGGTGGGGAGCCGGGGCTCGAACCTGGAGCCTTACGTTAGTCCTTGCGCTTCGCGCCATGTGCGCTTACCCCGCTGTGCTACTGCCCGACTCCCAATATTTTTTTACCATTAACAAATTTAAAAATAAGTAAATAAAATCCATTTTCACAAAGTGCTCCATGTAGTTTGATTTGCTCTCAGTAAAGACAGATTTACTGAAAAGGCAGAAATAGTGAAACACTGCCACCTGCTGTCATTTCCTACATCTGCTAAAGCCGAGGCTGCATTCTGTCTTTCCCATAGAGGCTGATGATTTTGAGTAGTAGAACCTTAATTTTAGCTCTTATCAGAAGCATCTAGAGGGTTGTGATAACAGATCACTGGAGCTCCCGGGATTTCTGATTGAATGGAGATAGAGGCAGATGCATATTTTGCATTTCTAACTGGCTCCCAGGTGCTGCTGGTGTATTCAATGATCTATTTTTAAAATACCACAGCCAGGCCCTGGATTGTTTGCTTAAAAGTTGCCTGACAAAAGAACTAAATTTCTATGGCTCTGTGAAGAGTTACATTTTATTTTATTTCCTGCCCTATATTTCACATAGGAAGAATAAGTTAAGTGTGAGTGTCAAACCTGAAAGAAGTGCCCTCTGAGATATAATCAATCAGGCATGCAGTTTGCCATGCTTGTAACAGAGGAACATGGGATGAATTGTACTCCAGGAGACTGTTTATATAAAGTAATAGCTTGGCCTGGAATGTGAAGGACCTGCCCATATGTAAGAAAACTATTTTCAAACAAAATGGATAGTGCTAGTCTTTGAAGATCTGGGCAGAGTCCCAATTTTCCTGCTTTTCTTTTAATATGCCACATGTTAATTTGTCTTCAAGATTCACATACTCTGAAAAACAGATGGTCAGAAGTGTGAAATTTTGGTGTTATTAAGTGCTATCACTTTTGTCATCACCAGTGTTTTCAGTAAAGCCAGAGACTTCATTGATTAAATAACTCACTGAGCAAAGCTTTGCTTTTGAACTTTTGAAACTGATGAGAAGGAATGTGCTCCTCAGATTACTTTTTTTTTAATTTAATTTTTGTGGTAAAACAAAACAAACCAAAATACAGAATTAAATTTAGCATCTTAATAAATGTTAAAAGTGTGGTTCACTAGTGTTATGTTCATACTGTTTTGTAACAAATTTCTAGAGTTTTTTTTTCATCTTGTGAAACTGAAACTTGATAACACATTAAGCACTAACTCTGCAGCTCTCACCCACCCAACACCTGGCAACCACCTTTCTACTTTGCTTCTTTAGATTCCTCATGTAAGTAAATATAGTACTTATCCTTCTGTGACTGACTGACTTCACTTAACATAAATGTCCTTGAGGACCATTTCTGTTGTAGCATACAGGATTTTCTTCTTTTTAAAGGCTGCAGGATATTTCATTGTATGTATATACTACATTTTCTTAATTTGTTTCTTCTGAAGATGGACAAATTGGTTACTTCCTCTTTTTTTACTATTTTGACTTGATGTGGCATTGAAAATGAATATGCAAGTAACTTCTCATTATTGCCTTGAATTGTTTTTGGTATGCGCCAAAGGAAGTGAAAGTCCTGAATTATAGGGTAATTCTACTTTAAGTTTTTTAAGGACAGTGTATCCTGCTTTCCATAATAAACACACGATTTTGCACTTCCACTAACAAGGCTCAAGAATCCTAAATTCTCCAAATATTGGTCATCAGTGTTGTCTATAACTTTTGTTATGTTTATTTACAGTACTCCTGTTCTTGAATATGAAATTGTATCTCACTGTGGTTCTGTTTATAGTCTTCAAATATAAGTGATTATAAACAAATTTTTCATATGGTGGTTGGCCATTTATGTATCATTTTGAGAAGAATATCCAATCAAGTCACTTGTTCACTTCCTATTTATTTTTTGGCAATGACAGGGCCTTATGAATGTGAAGTTGTACTGATTTTCTCACTCTTTTTTTTTTTTTTTTTCCAGAAAGAGAGATTGAGAAAGGAATACTACCACAGCTTATGGGAGTCCCTAATGTCCTGCAGTATCCATGTGAATCCAGGAGGTAGATCTGGTCCAAGTTCAGGATAAGGCATATAGCCTAAAAGGTAAAGTATCTTCCAGCCTTTTTCCCCTCTTAAATTGAGTGATTTGACTTTTTTTGTTCTTGTTGTGTTGTAGTTCATTCTACATTCCAGATATTCACACTTAATAAATATATAGTTTGCAAACATACCCTCCCCTCTGTAAGTTTTCTTTTCACTGCTGATTATGTCCTTTGATGAAAAAAGAAGTTGCTGCACTTTGGTGCAGCCCTGTTTTCTGTGTTTGCTTGTGCGGTCTGTGCTTTGATGTGTCAAAACCAGTCTTTTTTCTAGGGTTATTGCTGTGGCTCGGTGCTGCACTACACGTCCACTGTTCCTGGAGGATATCCACTACCACCACCCCCTTTTTTTCCCTTTTTATTTGATAGGGTAGAGAGAAAGTGAGGTAGGAGGAGGAAATAGAGAGGGAGAGAAAAAGAGACACTTGTAGTCTTTCTTCACCGCTTATGAATGTTCCCCAGTGCAAATAGGGACCAGAGGCTTGAACTGGGTCCTTGTCTATGGTACTGTTTACACTTGACCAGCTGTATCACTGCCCAGTAGCCCCTCCGCCTATGTTTTCTTTTAGGATTTTTGTAAATACATATATATATTTTGTTTTATATTTAGGTCTTTAATTTTATTTTAGTTTTTTTTTTTTGCAGAAAATATAAGCTAAAGGCCCAATTTTATTCATTTGCATGTGGATATCCAGTTTTCCTTGTGCCATTTGGTAAAGATATTGTCTTTTCCCCACTCAGTGATCATTTTGGTCAAAAATAATTTAACCATATTCATACTGTTTAGTTATGGGTTCTGTATTGTATTCTTTTTTTCTATTCCACTGTAGTCTTGTCTATTTGTCTTTATGCCAGTAGCACACTGTTTTGACCACTGTAGTTTTCTACCATATATTAAAGTTAAAAAAAAAAAAGTAAGTTCTCAGGAGTCAGGCGGTAGCGCAACGGGTTAAGTGCACATGGTGCAAAGCGCATAGACCAGCTTAAGGATCCCAGTTCGAGCACCTGGCTCCCCACCTGCAGGGGAGTTGCTTCACAGGTGGTGAAGCAGGTCTTTTGGTGTCTATCTTTCTCTACCCCTCTCTGTCTTCCCCTCCTCTCTCCATTTCTCTCTGTCCTATTCAACAACAACTACAACAATAAAACAACAAGGGCAACAAAAGGGAATAAATAAATAAATATTAAAAAGTAATGATTTAAAAAGTAAGTTACCTATGTTTGCTCTTTTCCCAAATTCTATAGCTTATTTTGAGTTCCTTTAGATTTCATGTGTATTTTAGAATAGATTTTTCTATTTATGTAAAACTATTTTTGCAATGTTGACAAGGGCTACACTAAAATTGGATATCACCTTGGCTAAGTATTGATATCATATTTTTAATTATAGAGATAGATTCACAAAGGCAGAGAGACAGTGAAATAGATCACAGCAATGAAACTTTCTTCAATGTGGTGGGGACTGAAATTGGTATGTACTTATTTATTAGTTTAAGGAAATGATTTACAGCATTGCTGTCACAGCGGTGCAGCTTCATATTCCTTTTTTGTTTTTAAGTATTTAAATTACTCCCGACTCTGACACCATTTTCTGAGACAATACTTTTAGTCCACCTGCATGTTAGCTACTGGGCCCAGGCAAAAACTACTAAAGTTATAGGCCTTTTGTAATGTACTTAAAATAGACTCCCTAGCTTCTTTCAACATGAAGACCCTTAGTTCCATCTGTTCTATTATTACCTTGAGGTTCTTGATTATTAAAGAATTTGTCCAGCTTTATATCGTATCACTTCTCAGTCACAAAGTTACAGATGCCATGACACCATTTTGAATTTCCTGAGTAGACAATCTCACCAATGAGTCTTGTAATCCCACCACTCCAGGGCCCTACCTCAGTAGGGAAAAACAGAAACAGCCTAGGGGTACGGATCGGTTTGTCAATGCCCATGCTCAGTGGAGAAGCAATTACAGAAGCCTGACCTTCCACCTTCTGCACCCCATAATGAGCCTGAGCCCATAATTCCAGAGGGATAAAGAATAAGAAAGCTTTCAAGTAAGGGAATGGGATGTTCTGGTGGTGGGAATTGTGTGGAATTATACCCCTCTTATCCTATGATCTTGTCAATATCTCCACTTTATAAATAAAAAAAGTTTAAAAAAATGAATTATCACATGCAAAAAGAAAAAAACCTCTAGGGCTTTCTACATTTAAGATTACATCATGTACAGAAATAGATCATTTTATTTCTTCCTTTTTAACTCATGTGTAGTATATCACATTTTGAATACTGAATTGTTCATTAATAATAAAAGCAGTTTTCTGTCATTTCCCTGATTTCGAGGGATAACTTTAATAATTTCAAAGAAGGTGCTCTGGTATATATGAATTGGGAATATTATGTAAGATCAAGAACCATTTACAGTTTTATTAAGTGTAATATTACCACTGTACTATGATAATGTTAAAAAGGTTCCTTTTCCCTTTGATACTAATAAACTTAGAGGTGAGAAGTCATGAGTGTGAAAGAGTTTACAGCTCAGAAATTTCCCTCAGTGTGATGGGGGCAGGGCTGGAATCAGTTGTGCACAAGGCAAAGCAGCATACTGTCCAAGTAAGCTATTTCACTGAGCCAGAATTCCATCTTTATTTTAGCAATTAGCGCAGTATGTAGTAGGAATTGCTCACTGACTAGCTATCAGAGTTACTTCTCTGAGAGGACAAAAAAAAAAAAAGTAGGATAAAATGCTTTGAAGGGGGTAAATGGGTAAAAGCTAAGGAAAAACAACTGTAATATAAATGACTTGAAACTAAGGGCTGAGATAAGAACAACGACATTTCCTAGGTGGGTTCAAAAGAATGCTTCACCCGACAATTTTCTACAGGTACCACGATTACTGTAAAATTTATTCAATTAAAGAAGAAAATTCCATGAACCTTTACTTCCTTCTACTTTCTTCCTTCTCTTTAATAAAATTCAGACTCATCTCCCTCTGGGCAATACTTCAAAAGAACACCAGAGGGCATTCCATTTTAACTATTCAGAATCTCTCTAAAATCCTCTCATTGAGAGCCCAATCTTACCAATGAATTCATCAAAGAATAAGTGCACAGTTAAGGTTAGAATTAACATGCTTTGTAGAGTAGCTGTGGTTTCATGTATCCTTCAGTATGAATATTAGTTTCACTTGTAATTTGTGCAAGCTGCATAAACATTGAGGGTTATTCTGTCTAGAGAGACTGTAAGAAAATTGTAGGTTCCTTAGGTGTAAGTGGTAAGGTTTTAGAAAACGCATTGCTTGTATCTGTGGAGAGCTTCTTTGCATGGAGTAGTCTTGTGTTTATTTATTTGTTTTTCTCTTCTGCCTCCTTCTTAGTGTGATATTGTTATAAAAGCCTTGGGGAAATAGTAATTTTCAGAAAAATGCAGAAAGCATGAATGTAGCATATAGAAACAAGTGTACGTCTACGGGCATACACACACACACATATATATATTACATATATATATATATATATATATATATATATATTACATGCAAATATATTAGCATACTTACACAGATTGTGAACCCCTCAAAAGCTGTGTTGATTTTCTCATATATTAGCACTGTACATATTCCACTTATTTAATTATTTATTACTGCTGATTTATAACAGTGTCTCTGGAAAGTGGAATATTAGCCTTTGGTTACTCAAAGAATCATTCTCTAAGCTATCCCTGGGGGTGTGTCACGCATGGATGAAAGCAGGACGGTGCTACAAGCCAATTCTTAATGAAATGACAATTTAAACACTTTCTCCAGACAGTTCTAACTCTAGGACACCTGATTTTAATATGCTTCATACGGATGCATCTTTATCACAGTAACAGAGACTAAGCACTCCAAGCAAACATCTTGTAGGGTATGCAGCTCAGCTGTCATCCACCCGCCTAGCATGTCTGAAGTTCTAGGTTCAAACACTCATACAGCATGAGTGCAGCAAGGAGAGTCGATAGATGGTAGAACAGTGCTCTGCTCTCTTTCTCCTTCTCTCTGAATCTCTTTTTGTTTCTCTCTCATTACCTCCTCTGTTTTGTTCAAATGTAGGGGGGAGGAGTTGTTCAGGAATTTTGATTAGTGGTAATGTTCATGCACTAAACCTGGGTTTCCTCTTTTGCATCAGTCATACACCTCTCTCTCTCTCTCTCTCTCTCTCAACAGTTGAACAGTCCTTGGGGTGCAGAAGGCCCACAACTTTTCTTTTCTTTCTTTCTGTTATTTTTTAATGTTTTTACTTATTTACTATTGAGTAGAGAAATTGAGAGGAGGAAGAGATAGTGAAAGAGACAGAGAGACAACGACAGCCCTGCTTCACCACTCACAAAGCTTTCCTCTGGCAGATTGATACCTTGGGCTTGAACTTCAGTCCTTGCACACTGTAATGTGAACACTTATGCAGCTATGCCAACATGTGGTCCCAAATTATGTCTCTTTTAAGAAAGTAAACATTCAATAAGATAAATAAATTTCCATGGTATAACAATAGTAATATAGAAGACTACTAATTTGAAGTTATCAAATGATTATTTGCTTTTTTATATTTTATATATTTATATTTATATGAGTTTGACAGAGGGGGAGAAAGAGACCAGAGCACTGCTCAGCTCTGAATTATGGTAGTGCTAGGGATTGAACCTGGGACCTCAGTACCTCAGGCATGAAAGCCTTTTTCATAGTCACTATGCTTTTCCCGCACGATTTGCTTTTTAAAAACATTTTATTTATTAGTCTTAATATATGAGAATAAGAGGATACAGAGAGTCAGAGGGGAAAGTTAGAGGTAGAGAAAGTGAGAGAGAGAGAGAGAGTACTAGAACATTGCTTATCTCTGGCATAAATAATAAAAGGAATGTGCAAAGTACAATCAACTGGGGGCCAGGTGGTGGTGCACACAGTTAAGTGCACATAGTAAGAAGCACATGGACCCATGCAAAGATCCGGGTTTGAGCCCCTGGCTCCCCACCTTCATAGGTGACAGCTCATGAGCGGTGAAGCAGGTCCGTAGGTGTCTATTTTCTCTCCCTCTCCCTCTTCAATTTCTCTCTGTCCTATCCAATAAAAACAGAAAGAAAGAAAAAAAAAAATCGCCTCCAGGAGCAGTGGATTCATAGCACTGAGCCCCAGTGATAACCCTGGAGTAAAAAAAAAAAAAAAAAAAGTACAATCAACTCAAAATGTGCAAGTAGTTGAATGAATCTGACTAATAAAGGACTATCAAGTCAGAAAACATTTCTAGTAATTTTAAAACAATATTTTTCCCAGAGTTGGGCGGTAGCGTGGCGGGTTAAGCGCACGTGGTGCAAAGCGACAGGACTGCTTAAGGATCTCAGTTCAAGGCCCTGGCTCCCCACCTGCAGGGGGTCGCTTCACAGGAAGTGAAGCAGGTCTGTAGGTGTCTGTCTTTCTCTCCTCCTCTCTGTCTTCCCATCCTCTCTCCATTTCTCTCTGTCCTGTCCAACAACAACGACATCAATAACAACAACAATAATCACTTCAACAAGAGCAACACAAGGGAATAAAAAAAAAAACATTAATTTTCCTTTCATGTCGGAGGCACTAAAAGGCACTAGAAGTTCTAGGTACCATAACCTCAGTACCTAGGCAAAACAAACAAAGTAATGTTTAAAATAATAATTTTCAGTGAAGCTGGAGTTATGAGCCCAACATGTACTCCACTGGGTGATCTAGCTTCTGCCCCTAAAACATGTTTAAAATTTAGAAAGCAGTTTAATTCAAATAGGCAATGCTTAATTGGTTTTATCAATATTAGCAATTTTTTATGTTTTAATTACAAATCTGTGATTGAGCTGGCACAATAGTTCACTTAGATAGTGTATGACCCAGGTTTGAGCTCAGATTCCACCACATCACAGGGTGCTTGAGTGCTCTGCCTCTCTTTCTCCCTAAAGAAAATGAGAAAGAGGGAGTTGGGCGGT
The DNA here is from genome assembly GCF_950295315.1 of Erinaceus europaeus. Lineage (NCBI taxonomy): Eukaryota > Metazoa > Chordata > Mammalia > Eulipotyphla > Erinaceidae > Erinaceus > Erinaceus europaeus. The sequence goes on along the minus strand of NC_080165.1, from coordinate 117,703,940 downwards.
AGCATAGCGGGTTAAGCAGCACATGGCGTGAAGCGCAAGGACAGGCCTTAAGATCCTGGTTCAAACCCCCAGCTCCCCACCTGCAGGGGAGTCACTTCACAGGCGGTGAAGCCTATCTGCAGGTGTCTGTCTCTGCCCCTGTCTATCTTCCCCTCCTCTCTCCATTTCTCTCTGTCCTAACAATGACACATACAACAAGAACAATAATAACCACAACTAACAATTTAAAAAAAAGGGGCAACAAACGAGAAAATAAATGTAAAAAATTAAAAATATGTACTTAAAAAAAAAGAAAATGATAAAGAAAAAAATCAAAGATAAAAGAAAAAAAAAAAAACCCTGGGATGAGTCGACAATGTTTTCTATAAAAGCTAAGACACCGATAATACACTTGAGGACTCACATCAATTTATAATGCCCTGTAAGTTACCTTACTCAAAATTGATTGACCAAAAGATCAAAGTGTGATTAATAAAGATCAGTTTACTAGAAGATTGATGAAATAGTTTCAGTAGGAATGAGATAAACCTAGCATAATACATTGCTGATTTTCAATATTTATCAGAGAACTAGAGCATTGCTCTCACACATACTTGGTGGTCCTTTATTCTACCACTCTGTCACCTCATTGGCCAAAATATTGCTAATTTTCAATGTACTTCAAATGGCTGGACCCTATTCATTTAGGAGTTAGTCCTTAATATATGCAATGTGGTGTCTGACTGATTGAAAATATCATTAGCTCAAATGACATGCTAATGCCCCCATCTCAAATTACTTACCATCTGGTATTATTTTCAATTAGAAGGAAGCAATTAAACACATACATAGTTTCTGATATTTATTGAAAATCAGTGAAATCTCCAATAATTGAATAGGATAATTAAATTTTAGCATATCGGTATCCTATAATGCAACCTGACCAATTATATGAAAACTGAGAATAAAAAAAATGAGAAAATGCTGAATTGAATCATAAGAATTGGATTAGAGAGATCACTCAACTGGTTGGAAGCCTCATAACCCAGTTTAAATCCCTAGCACCCCATGAATGGTATTATGGCATCTCATTTGTATGGTATTTTACCCTCCTCTTCCTCTCTGTCTCTCTATCTGAGTAAAAAAGCAGTAAAATCATGCATATGCAAAATACTGGCTCTGCAATGATTAAATAAATAAATTATAAACTTATAATATGCCATACATATACACCATGTATGAGTAAAACACCGAAGATAGCATCAGAACAAAATAATCAGATTTGAATTACAGTTAATATTCTAGCCCTTATTGGTTTATTAAAATGGTCTTATAATTTGAAGCATAATAATTGCGAAAAATCTTTTTCAAATTGACATCATAGAATGCCCTGTGCCTTTCTCACACAATTTTTCTAAAACCCCCATCTTTCCAATCTACATTTTATGAGAATCTTTTGTAGCTTTGACATTACATTTTATTATTTTCAAGAAATAGTTTATCTATGAGATCATTTTGTAACTTACATTAATTGAAGCAGAATTTATAGCTAGAATATTCTCCTTCTGTTTCTTCTCTTTATGAGTAAAACTGACTTCCTCAAAAGAATGTGAAGACACAGTTAGTTTATTGTGTTTAAAACAGATTTAGGAAATAACTAATAAAGCAAACTCTCCCATCATGCGAACTGTAAGCAATGGGAAGTTGTGTCCCAGAATGATCCAAATGCATCACGTCGTGCAACTTGTCTCAACTTAGACACACAGGAAAAGTCATTTTGATGCAATTCACTCAAAGATAGAAAGTCTGATTTTGACGGAAAAAAATATATATATATATATATGAGGAGGATGTGTTCAAACTGCAACTCTGTCTGCAGCATTTGAAAATAGAAGATGGAAATTTTAATTGAAGGGGTGACAAAAATGTGCTTTTGAGGTTTTGTTTATACTGGTACTTCTTTCTCCCTGTAGAATAACCATAACAACTTTGGGCTGCAGTATGGGTTAGGGAGGATGGAGCTGTGATGGTGTGTTTCACTGGACAACTGAGTACATAGGGAGAAGGAAACATTAGAGTGCTGACAAGGAATGGTAAGTAGAGACATTTGCACATGGAGAAAGAATGAGAGAGAGAGAGAGAGAGAGAACAGAAGAAGTCAGTTTGTTTCTACCTTCCCAATCACAGGGTTTTTGTTTGTTTGTTTGTCTTTTGTTTGATTGGAACAGCTGGCCCCACCAGTTGCCTCCTTGTTACAGCAAAAAAGATTCCATTGGTTTATACTGCTGAGTGGTGATCCACAGTGTCAGTCTACCACAACTTTCTTCATCATTTGTCAGTTGTTGGAAAATTAATTGGGCTTTTCTAAATTTTGGCTAATAGTGATTTTATGAACATAGGCAAGAATAGATTGTTTCAGTTAAGTGTCTTTATGTCCATTTGATAAATGCAGAGAAAAGAAATTGTTGGATCATATGATAGCTCCTTTTCTAATGTTTTCAGCAGTTCCCCACAGGGCAAATAAAGCTGACTTAACCATCAGAATACTTTTTACATAAACACACACACACACACACACACCGTTTATAATCAGGTAGATTTTTTTTTATTAGTTCTATGAAACAATAAAGAATAACACCAGTAGAGTGCAAAACCCTTTTAGACTAGAGTGGGAAAAGATATCATTTAACTATATGTCAACATAACTCTCACATCAAAATTCAACAGGAGCATTTTTAGAAACAAATTATTAGCTTAATCAAATCCAGCCATAACATGAAAACTGTATTATAGCAGTTATATACCTAGTACATAAACCCAGACATCTGCACACACTTTAGGAGGTATTTGGAACTAGGATTAATGATCTACTAGTATAAGACCTACATAGAGACATATTGACACATTTGAATGAAGAATATCAAGTTCTGTTAAGGGAAACCAGCTACCCTTTAGTATATCTATGAAATAAAACAAGCTTTGGGAGGAATTTATCCTGATTTTGAAAGTGATAGATATAATTTTCCAGTGAAAATGAAGCTCTTCCTAGACACAGGCTTTCTAGTTCACTGTTTAGAGTCATGTCCATTCCATTAATTTATCAGTTTGTTTCTGCTTCCTTTTAGTGGTAATTTTTCCCATTACCTAGATCTGCTCTCCAGTTCCCCATAAACTGCAAGATCAGTGCTACTTAGTACGTTGTATCCATTTTCTTTAAGTCATAGTGCAGAAAGGAAATGATAGTGTTCCCAATAAAAAGTTCATTGAAATGGATTGGGAGAGGCATATGGGAAAGTGGGCCCTATCCAAGGGTTCCAGGACTGGGGGAAGTAGGGGCTCTATAGTGGAGATGTGAGGTTCCTGCTGTCTTAGGGTTCAAAAAGACAATCGATAGTTAATGTTATCATCACATTAATTGGTAATTGGGTTAACTTTGAAAAGTCCTTTTGTTAGGGTTTGCTGTACAGTACCCAGTATCTTGTATATAGTTGTGCTATTGGTTGCTTCTGATCTACTTGGTCTAGGCTTTTGAGAGAGTCTGCATATCAATTACACAGCCTATATATTAAAATGTATCCGTAAACTACTACAAAATATATACCTGAAAGCAGAAGTACACTAGAGTTTGCAGTGAGTACCTCTCTAACACTTCCTCTCCACTATTCCAAGCTTTGGGTCCATGATTGCTCAACAATTTGTTTGGCTTTGTATGTTAACTCTCTTTTCAGCCACCAGGTTCCAGATGTCATCAGGATGCCATCCAGGCTTCCCTGGACTGAAGACCCCACCTATGTGTCCTGGAGCTCCGCTTCCCCAGAGATCCACCCTACTAGGGAAAGAGAGAGGCAGACTGGGAGTATGGACCGACCAGTCAACGCCCATGTTCAGCAGGGAAGCAATTACAGAAGCCAGACTTTCTACCTTCTGCAACCCACAATGACCCTGGGTCCATGCTCCCAGAGGGATAGAGAATTGGAAAGCTATCAAGGGAGGGGGCGGGATATGGAGATTGGGTGGTGGGAATTGTGTGGAATTGTACCCCTCCTACCCTATGGTTTATTAATTAATCCTTTCTTAAATAAAAAAGAAAAAAATCCATTGAATTCTACAAACGACAGAGAAGTGGAATACGCCATAAGTATTGTTACAGTTTCATTACTGTGATTTTGGTTTTCTGTCTAGTAAGTTTAGCCCTGTAATTCAGATATATCTAGGAAATTAGGAGTCATATAGATAGAGAAACCTTATGAGATGTCATTCTAAAAATAAAAATAATATTATTACCAAGAGTAATCTTTTCCATAGGGCAGGAAAGAGTTGTAGCTCTGTCAAATAAAATTTGCATTGTTATGGACGAGAATTTTTCTACCACTTCTATTCTATCTTTAAAAAAAATTTATTACTTTTATTCATTGGATAGAGACAACCAGAAGTTGAAAGGAAAAGGGAGAGAAACAAAGAGATACCTGCAGCCCTGTTTCACCACTGATGAAGCTTTCTTACTGCAGGTGGGGACCAGGGACTCAAACCCAGATCATTGTGCACTGTAACATGTATTCAACCAGGTGCACCACCATTGGCCCCCCACTTCTAGTCTCTATATACTTATAAAATAGCCCATTCAGTCAAGAACAAGACTGAATATAAAACTGATAGGTAATCTGAGAGATAGAATACTCCCTCTAAATATTGTGTTTTATTGTCCTATGGTAATTAAATACTTTTGTACTTATTACCAGATTTCAGCATTGATGGTTGCATATTCCTGACTATGCTCTTCAAATTTTCACTTGAGTTAATATTGACATCTTAATAGTTCTAGTCTTAATTAATTAGTTTAAATAAACTGTTTCTATTGAAAAGAGGAAGGAGAGGGAAGTGGAAAAGAGAGAGAGAGAGAGAGAGAGAGAGAGAGAGAGAAGAGAGTTTGGGATAGTGGAGACTGGAATATTCTTCAGATTAATCTAGTTCTTGTGATTGTGGTCAAGGATCAGCATTATTTGAAATACAAAGATAAATAATGTCTATTTTATTCAAATTGATGCATCTATGTGATCTCAAGATCACCAAGAAGCTCTATTTTGTAGTCTGTGAAGTCTAGGGTTAAAGAAGTTCTACTAGAGTATGACTAAATAATAAAGATGGAAACATTATCCTGGGTGTTGCTGAAGCTCAATCAGTACCATGGAGCAGAGGAACATAGGACAATAAGTTACTGGATGAGTAGGAGGGTCACTCAGCAGCCAGACCTACATAATCAGAAATGGAGGTATCTATAGAATAGGAAAAAGCACTTGGTAACAGAGAACTGAGGCATCCATGAGCCTACTAGTGAAGTCCACACGATCCCTGAGAAATTTCAAATGAGACAGAGATCCTGGAATTCTCTGTCTGAAGAGAATCAAGAATATATATTCTATGAATTATATCCCCAGTAGTGACTAGTCTATTATCTTGCTTATGATGTTAAGTCAGTAATTCAGCTATTTATTGGTTAATTATATGGTCCATTGCTCTGCAGACTAGAGTACTAGAATATGATTTCAGCACTGGGGAGAAATTACAAGGATGTGCTGTTAAGCACTAAGCCACTAGCTTGAGAAAGCAAACACTGACTAAAGTAGAGAGGCTGCTTGGAAACTACAGCTAAATATTTCTGCTAAGTAAGTATCAGCTTAATCATTGCCAAATGGGCTTGAGTTCTGATCATCATGAATAGAAGTATGGGCTGAATTCCAGCATAAAAAGAACTGAAATTGTTTAGGGGGAAAAGAACAACAACATGAAAAACTAAACAACTTCTTAGTTAAAATGCAAGTGAAATATGCTGGTTTTGTAACACAGATTTGCTGAGAATTTTTGTTTTGCTTTTTAAATTCATATCCACATAATAAACTTTAATATTTATTTTTAATGATATAGATAGCATGGTGACTGTTCCAACTTGTGTAGCTAAATACAAGATGTCTCAGTAACATTCAGATGCCTACTTTAGCACTTCCTATTGACAGTTAAACTTTGTTCTGCCATGTTTAAATTTTATAATCATTAATCAATGATGTTCTTAGGAGATGAAAAATTCAGATATGTGGTATATACATATATACAGATCTCTAGGTAGTTATTTATTCGGCCTTTAAAATTTTCATAAACTCTGGGTTTAAATTCCATGAATTTGTGATCTCTCAATTGTAGAATTAGGTATTTAGAATACAGAACACCAAGACAAAAAATATAGGATACAGATGCTAAATTCAAATGAAAAAAATAAAGATGAAATATTTATTATTTTAAAATCAAAACAATACTTGTATTTGATTATCTTTCAAGTAATTATCTTTTGTATTTTCCGTGAACTATTGCAATAGTCCTTTTTTTTTTTTACTGACCTCTATATTTCCATTTTCTACTCATTTCAATCTCTCAGGCACTCTACTCAGAAATAATCTTCGTGAAATTTATCTCAGATCATGTCATTCCTCAGCTCATAAACCTTCAATGACTCCTCTTTCTCAGAACAATAAAGTCCAAACTTGAGCTGGGCATTCAATCTCCAAACTAACTATCCAATGCTTTATTCTACTTTATGGTCCTTATAGCTAAGTTCCCTTTATGGTCTTTGGAATCATTCCTATTTTTATATGTGCACCTAGTTTTAAAAATGTGGTCCCCCTGTTTCCAACACCGGCTGTCTCTGTATACTTAAGTACTGCCCAACTTTACAAGCCTAGCTCACCTACCACCTGCTATGGACTGAAATATATCCCCACAAAATGTATGCCTTAAAGTCCCAACTCTCAATGTGACTATATTTGGAGATACAATAGGAGAGGAGATGAGAGGACAGGAGATAGATGATGGAGATATAAAGATAGATAGGTAGGTATATATATGGAGTTAGGTCTTCATTTCAGTTTATTCTACTTCAATAAATTGATGCCTACCTAACATTTAGATAGATAGGTTACTAAAGGTCATTAAGTTCATAAATATTGATTCACAGATATCTTTCTCCATTACACATAAAGAAAGACCATATGAGTACACAGAAGGAATACAATTCTCTACAATCCGGAAAGAGGATCCTCTTCAGAAACTAACCTCTATAACACCTTCATTGTAGACTTCTAGTATTTACAACTGTGAGAAATTAAGTTTCTGTATGAGTTGCTCAACTTATGCTATGTTATGGCAGTCCAAACTAATATAACATTTCCTCTTCAAATCATCTCTAATCATCACCATTTCCCCTTTTCTATTCTCATTAAAATATACATATACATATATACACTTGGTAATTCCAAGTATTAATTACAGTAATTAAGAAAATCAGTTAATGTTAGGCTTGGTTAAATAAGACAAAATCTAATTGTTCTCTAATTTAAAAGTAATCGAATGTATGCAGTTTATGACATTTTGCTCAGAAGAACTCACTCGTGTTTGTTTCGTCATCATTGTAACCTGCACTTCACATTTATAGACCAACATTTTTTCAGAGAGACAAAAGTAGAGGCAGGGAGGGAAAAATTCCACAGCACCAAAGTTTCTGCAGAATGGTGAAAACCAGGCCAAAACCTGGGCTGTGAGCATGACACAGCAGGTACACTATCTATATGAGCTATCTTACCACATTTTCAACCTTTTGATTTGCTCAGCATGGAATTGCTATCCTAAGCATCACTTGATTATTGGAGACAACCAATAAACCTCAAGCCATGTGTGTTCCAGTAAATAGGACATAGAAGCACCAGTGGAGGGGTAAAAGACTTATATCTAGTTTGAGTCAACTCTTTTGAAGAAATCTTTCCGGCAACCTCAGCCAGTACTTCCTATTATGTTTCATTAACTAGAATTATCATTATGTGGCATCTAATTGCAAAAGATATGTGGCCATGTAACTAAGGACAAAAAAGAGATTTTTTTTTTTGGCCACTAGTTGTCTCTGCCATGTTTTTATACATTTTCATCACCTCTAGAAGAAGTCTGTAAAACATTTATGAGCATATTAATTTTACCTCTGTATGTTAAAGAGTATAGGCCGACCCTATGCTTATATATTTGACAAATAAGCTAATCAGTATCAAGTCACATGAATTACACATAAAGGGCGTGAATTTAAACCTTACCCATTTCATTTTACCTACACAGATTTAAGGGGCATCATAATTCTTTTTATAGAAACCAAATCACTGTGCCATTTTGTGTAGGTGTACTCCAAGTAGAATTTTCTCTAAACTAAGGTACCTACTTGGCCTATTCATCTAGACTTCCATATGCAGCAAGTTTTGCATGACTTTATTTCTGTTATTAAAGCATCCAAAAGTTACAAAGCAATAATTTCTCCTTTAAACAAAAGAATTAACTTTTGTACATTTCTAGAAGAAACAAAAAAATGTCTCTGAGCTTTTTTTACTCTAAATTTAATGAGTTTAGCACTATAAGCTAGTCAGCCGTGATCTTCTCTCGTGGATAGTGATGAGATGAAGTGGGTAAGATGTTACATTACTGGCTTTTAATCTTTTATTTACTCATGAGATATAAAAAGATACATAAAGAGAAACTCTACTCAGCTCTGGTTTATGATGACCTTTAATTAACCATAATGAGAGGCCTGAAAGACATTTGCCTAGCCATTGTACAATCTCCCTGGACCTATTTTGTTTTGTTTTTGAAAGTATAAGGTGTGAGTTCCCTTACATTTTCACCTCTTCTATTATTGATTTTCTCTTCTACTTACCTTACTCTGTAACACTCTAAACCAACATTGAAAGTAATAAAGGATAGTAAAGAGCATTTGAAATCAACATTTGTGCTAGGACAACTCTTCACATGTGTATCTCCAGCAATAGTGCAGCTGAAAAATGCACATAGGTGGGTATTACTTAGTACCTCCTTTTAACAATTTCATGTTAGCCCTAGCCAAAAAAGATTTGTTAAATTGTTGCTTCAGTGAGCCAATGGTAGAGTCCTTTAGCTTTTGAAAATCTTGCTCACTAGGGCTCAGTCTTACTCACAATGGCTAAATGATTTATTATTATTTTTTCCTAGTAAAGTTATCCTTGAAACAGTCTTCACTTCTTTTTCCCTTACAGACACAATTGTCACAGAAACTTTAATATTTAACAAGGTATCATTGCCCTAGAAGAAACACCTAGAGAAAAAAAAAAGGCTTCTTGCTTTGTTTATACCAACTCCTCCTTTCTCCAATAGAGTCAATGTTAAGTAACAGATGTTGTTAATAACATAATAAGAACCACTAATATGCCCATGTTCCCACGAGTGCAACTGAAGGATTTTCTGTGAATATGGTAACAAGTGACAAATTGTACACGTCTATTTTTATGAAATGTTTTGACTGCTGAAGTTGTTCTGTAGCAGTTCATTAAAAGACCCATAAAATATGTAAGTTTACATTCTATAAAAAGATCATCAGGAATTTCTTGGACGATAGTATTCTTTCTATTAAGCATCTGCTTTCTATTTTCTAAAAGAATCCAGCAGCAGTTGTCCAATTGTGTATTAAAAATAGTTGATTTAAGCTGGATGAAAATGTTGTAATTTCTTATTAAAGATTAGTAACCCACCAATGAAGCTTCCTTAGAAGGCAACCAGAAATGTGTATGTAGCACATCTGGTTTCAAAATACTAAAAATGATAAACACTCACCGATCCATCCCATCTGTTCTATCTGCATAATCTTATTTTAAGTACTAGGACATGTACTAAGTCTGACATTACTCAAAACTGAAGAATTTTCTTCATCGATGTCTAAGCAGTAATAAATGATTGAAGTGAATTTCAGATCAATGTTATATTTATTATTACATATGTAGGCATCCTGGAAAACTGGTTAAACAGAATTCCTAATGAAGTAGACTGTTTTAACTTGAAGTTGTTGATAAAGTCAATTAGTTAGAATAATAAAAGTCACAAGTTAATAGACTTTATCAAATGTGATGGACTCAACAACATCTAATTTAACACTATTAACAGTAGCTACCATCTATGGAGTACTTATTTTGTGCCAGGAACTCTGCCAACCACTTTACTTACCAGATTTCATACCAGATTTCAATCACTCCATTTAAGAAAAGAAAACTGAGACTCATTTAGGAAGTTTATCAAAGACCACATGTGTGGAAATTGTGAGGATGTGGTAGAGCCTGGCAGGGTTTGACCTGAGGAGTACATCTATCCTGTCAGTCTCCCTCCCTACCGAGAGGTTGAGCAAGGAGGGACAGAAGTAACCCCAAAGGTTTGCCCTGTCTTATCAGACTCCCTGCCTCACAAAGCACCCTGCATTCCTGATACTATGTCCTGCTCCCTTATTATCTACATAACCATTGTTTTGCCTGAAAGATCCCCACCAATTCCATTCCTTTGATCTATCTTCTTTCTACCCTCAAGACCCTGCATGCCTGCAGGGTAGTATTATTAATCCTACCAGTTAAAACCCTTGCAACAGTTGCTAAGGAAGTTCCTACTTTTCCCAGCCCCTTTTGCCTTTCTTTTCTCCTTTCCAAACCATGTCAAGCCATTTCCATTTCTGATTTGCCACTTCTGGGTCTGCCTTTTAAAAGCCTTGGCTCTCTGATCAATAAATAATTGAATTGCCTCACCACCATAAGTCTGTTCCTGAGTCATCTCTCTTGTGTTGCTGAGTGAGTAGCAGCCCAGGCTGGCTATGGTCGAGTCTTCTCCAACCCAGAGATTACGCCCCCAGGAAGAGGTACCCCCACGCTAGCCTGACAACCACACACCTTACATTGTAATTCATGATTGATATTTGAGCAATATCAATTCAATGTCTATTCCTTTATGCTCACTTTTTATGACAGACAATATACTTAAAAAAATAAAATACTGCAGCTTGGGCATTGGTACAGGTTAGAACACAGAACTTGCAAGCATGAGCTCTGTAGCCCTATACTTGGTACTACATTGTGCTAGAGTGATGATTTGGTTTTTTCATTCATTAGAAATAAGTAAAATATTATTTTATTTTTTGTCTCCAGGATTTTGGTTAAACTTCACACTTGCATAACTCCACCTCTCCTATTGGAGAGTTTTTCTTTTTCTCTGATAGATGGTAAGACACACACACACACACACACACACACACACACACACACACACCACATACACACACACAGAGTTAGAGAGAGATCATGAAAAAGAGATGGCAGCACCACACAACTGCTCATGAGGTTTCCTGTTTGCAAGATGCTGTCATGTGATGGTCAGAGGATTAAACCTGGGTCCTTTCACATAGTAACCTATGTACTCTTCAGGTGAACTATCTCCCAAAACATTAGCAAATTGTTTTCATTATACTGATAAAAATAACACTAGCTTCCTCACCATAAGAAAAATTTCCAACTTTTTTAAAAAAGATTTTATTTGTTTATTAATGAGAAAGATAGGAGGAAAGACAGAACAAGAAACATCATTCTGGTACATGTGCTTCAAGGGGTTGAATTAAGGGCCTCATAATCGAGAATCCAGTGCTTTATCAACTGTGCCACCTCCAGGACCACTTTTCCAGCTTTTCTTACCTTAAAAAGTTCTATTACCAGATGTAACAAAAAAAGACTATAGACCAGCATCACTGTTGAATATAGACGTTAAGATACTGAATAAAATTTTAGCTGGATACAACAATTTGTTAAGAGATTATACCACATCATGACCAAATAGTATTTATCTCAGGGATGCAAGTTCAGTATATGTGAATCAGTAACTCTCATTCACAGAATCAAAGTCTAAGATCCTCAGATAAAGAATGGGCTACAAAAGCAGAATAAGGACAAGAGACTGGCTCATTTAATGAGTGTGGAATTATACCTTCATAATTTTATATCAGTATTAAATCTCTAAGAACTATTATATGGGCTGAGGAAATAGCATAATTGTTATGCAAATGACTGTATGCCTGAGGCTCTGAGCTTCCAGATTCAATTCCCCACACCACCATCAACCAGGGCTAAGTAGTGTTCTGGAAATAAATATATAAATTAAAATTATAATGCTTTTGACAAAAAGCAAAAATAGTAAACAATAGTCACATCACTGAGAACTTCTACAATTATCTTATTCTTCATAATGAAAGAGGTATATGTATTTGATATAAGTGACAAGTGTTCATATTAAGTGATAGAAACAACAGAGAAAAATTGAAGTAGAAAGGAGTCACCCCTGTAGATTGATGCTCACACGGGCTTAAATTGAGAACTAGAATACAGCTATCTTGGTTTCCAGTTCATCAGTCTTAATCCCTTTTATCTCACCTTCCTCTTTTTAAAGAATGTTCTCATATGAATATGAAAACTTTCTGATAGTTTATTTCCAAGTATATCTCCTCACCTAGATAATATAGGCAAATTGAACTAGTCAGATAACACTAATGAGTAGTTGAAAAACAGCAACCTTGAGCTCTTTAAACAGAAGTATATCAAAGGATTTCCAATACAGTGCTAGTTCCATATTCTGTAACCACTGAGAGAAATTAATAGTGCTTTAATCTTTTGGTTCTATGAAGTTATTACTGGCAGGAATTTTCAGGATAATAATACTTAAAATTTTTCCTCAGACAAGGAAAATTGAGCAATGTCCTCAGGCATATTAAAATCCACTTAAAAAATAATGGAGGAGCCAGAGAGATAGCTCACTAGCTTATATATATATATATATATATATATATATATATATATATATATATATCCAAATACAGGGACCAGATTGGAACCATGGTTCCACAAGGAAATACTTTAAGATTGGGGAAAGCTCTGATACAGTGGTTCCTATCTCTTTCATTTTATCTTAATGAAAAGAAATCATTCCAGGAGTGGTGATAATTGCACGTGAGTAACACTTGCCACACCCACCTGACCCCCAAAATGGAAATACCCTATGACCCCTCAATATCATATCTGTAAATTTATTTGAAGGATATAAGAGCACTGATTTCAAGTGAAGCATGCATTCCTATGTTCACAGCAGCATTATTCACAATCTTAAGACATGGAATCAACTGAAGTGATTATCCAGCTGACTGAATAAAGAAACTGGGGTGGGGGTGGGGTAGGGGCAGGAGGTGGAGCACCAGATTGAGCGAACATGTTACTCTACGCAAGGACCTGGGTGCAAGTCCCTGGCCCCTACCTGCAGGGGAGAAGCTTCCTGAGCAGCAAGATAGTGCTATGGGTATCTATTTCTCTCCCTATTTCTTCCACCCTCTCAATTTCATTCTGTCTTATCAAAAAAAATTTTAATTAAATTAAACATTTTGAAAAAGAATTGAGAAAAGAGGAAACTGTGGGTTGTATACCCAACTGAATAAAACGCTAATAAAAAGATAAATTGTACTGCACCAAAGTAAAAGCCTCTGGTGTGTGTGTGGGGGGGGGGGTAGGACTCAGGGCCTGGAACATTATGGCAGAGGAGGACCTAGTGGGGGATGAATTGTTATGTGGAAAACTGAGAAATATTATATATGTACAAACTATTATATTTTACTGTCAACTGCAAATCACTAATCCTCCAATAAAGGAATTTTTTAAAAAATGATAAATTAATGACTTTAGAGGCTAAGTGGTTGGATGTTAAGGTAATCATGTTGCATGAAGTAAGGAAGCGAAAAATAACTAATGGATGCTTTTCCTCATTTGTGGGATATAAATTTAAAAAATTAACTAGCAGGAACAGCAAACCTAACTTAACTTTCATACTCAGTGAATCATCACTATGGTGGCTGTGGAAAGGAGCGTGTGAGGAGGCGAAAAGAATGGGTAGACTTGTCTTTTGATAGTAGAGGACACTAGAACTTTGCCAATGAGGATAGTGAATCTTATATACATATAGAGATGCAAAGCTATCCCTTAAACTTTATTTAAAAATAAAAATCTTCTAAAAATAAGTTTATACTATTACAATCCAATATCCAGTCAATAAAAATAAATTGAAGTCTATAGAGTTAAAAATTTTCTTTACTGTTTTCAATAAAATTGTTATATAAATGTATTTCAGTCTGTGGTCTGACCCCTTGGAACAAAAGTAAAAATATAATAGTTATAGGTATGATTTTTTTAAAATTTGTATTTATAAAAAGGAAACATTGACAAAAACCATGCGATAAGAGGAGTACAACTCCACACAGTTCCCACCACAACTCTGTATCCCATTACTTCCCCTGACAGCTTTCCTATTCTTTATCCCTCTGGGAGTATGGACCCAGGGTCATTATGGGATGCAGAAGGTGGAAGATCTGGCTTCTGGAATTGCTTCCCTGCTGAATACGGGCATTGACAGGTCAATCCATACTGTCAGCTTGTCTCTCTTTCCCTAGTGGGGTGGGGCTCTTGGGAAGTGGGGCTCCAGAACACATTGTTGGGGTTGTCTGCCCAGGGAAGTCTGGTTGTCATCGTGTTAGCATCTGGAACCTGGTGGCTGAAAAAGGGTTAACATATAGAGCCAAACAAATTGTTGACTATGATTTAATTTATTTTCCTTTAAATAGCACTGGAAACTGAACTCAGGGCCTCATGCATGTGTGATACCAATGAGTGACCTTTCCAAGCCGTTAATTTTATTATTGATTAAGAAATAAAGGAAGGTAGAAGCAGAAACACGCAGAAAAGGAGACACCATATTTACCCAGTGCTGTGCACAGTGATCCCATATGGTGCCAGGTCTTGGACTCTGTTTCGTGCATGGTAAGTCATGGATTCTATAACTGAGCTATCCTATGGCCTGCTAAATGATTTTAATATTTCAGAATTCAGGCTTAAATATTTACTTATTTATTTAAGAGAAGTTCAAGGATTTTTCTCTAACTTTAAGTTCAGAGTGGAGGACAAAATTTAAGGAGTTGTTCAGCAGGTTTTACTGCTAAAATATTTACTTTTATAAATGTTCAATAAAGTCTCCATTGAAATAGGAAAAAAGATAAGGAAACTCATTTGATTATTTACATATTCTCCTTATTATCTTCATTTCCATAGGGAAAAAGATACAGGATGAGTAGTACATGAAACAGTTTTTATCTTCTTTATTTTAAATGTAGTCAAGCCACACTTTTTGTCATGAAATGTCACTTTTCTTAAATAGTAGTTTGATATAGGGAAATTTAAAGGAAAATTGGGCTATAGATATCCATTATTAAATGCTTGCTTATAGAGCATTTAAAAACTATTTCTAGCAACCCAGAAAGAACCTTGGATGAGTCCTTAGACTTTGAAACATAAGGCCTTAGTTCCAATCCTCAGTATTGCGTGTGCCAATGGCTTTGGCTCACTCTCTCATTAATAAATAAATAACACATTAAAATATCTCTACAGTTACTTGTTCAGGTAGAAAATCTTTAAAAACTTACTTATTTGGGGACTGGCCAGTGGCTCACTCAGTAGAGCACACACAAGAACATGGGAGCACCTGAAGGGGGAAGTTTCATGAGTATGTCTGGTCTGCTATTTCTATTCCTTTCCCCCTCTATATTTCCCTGTTTCTCTTTCCCTAGAAGGAAAGCATATGGCCACCTGGAGCCATGTAGGCACTGAGCCCCAGCAGTAACTCTGGTAGCAAAACAAAGAAACAAACAACAAATACTATGTATTGAGGGAGGTTAAAGCACCTACTGCAGCATATGTGGGTTCTCGGTATTAAATTTGAGACCTTACAGGACCCGGTGGTGGCTCACTGAGTTAAGCGCACATGTTACAATACTTAAGGACCCGGATTTGAGTCCTCGGTCCACATCTGCAAGGGGAAAGCTTTGCTAGTGGTGAAGCAGTGCCTCTGGTATCTCTCATTCTTTTTCCCTCTCTATAAGCTCCTCCCCTCAAAATTTCTAGCTGTCTCTATCCAAAATAAAGATAATAAGAATTTTAAATATATATATTAAAAACTATGAGACCTCACATGGCAAGTCCCGAACACTATCTGCTGAGCCACCTCCCTGATGCAGGTATTGGCCTTGGCTCTAGCGAAAATGCAAATGGTTTATTAGATATAATTATGATTTAGAAAAAAAGAGAAATAATATTTTTCCCAAACTCAGATGAGAAACAGCAGCATTTTACTGTTACTGTTATTCTTTTCCTGTTACTACCTTCTCTTTTTTCTTTTAAATATTATTAGCTTTGGGTTTGGGGTGTTTCTTTTTTCTTTCTGGTAGAAGGGAAAAGAGCAGAACATCAAATCTCTCCCAGTTTGGGGGTTGGGAGTTGGATGGTCTCAAACTTGAGTTTTCATAGCAAAAGCAGGTGCACTATCAGGTGAGCTAATTTTATAAAAAAATTTGCAACCAATGTTGCTTTTTACATCAGTCATTTGTGTAACTTATGGTAATAAATATTATATAAATATGTTTTGAAGTATGACAATAGTCTTAGTAATTCCACTATAACTGTATGCAGTGAAGCAATTGTCCTAAAATACTCTGAGTACATTTTATATAAAGAAAATTGTTATTTTTTATTAAAAAAATTAAACTATAGCAGACCAGCTGGAGAGTAAATCGCTAGTTCATTAAGGAAATGACAGAATTTCCTCTTTTACAGAATAGCAGATGTTTAATAAATAATTTTCAGATAAAAAAATCTAGTGAATGAACAGATGAATAAACAAATGAGTCACAGCATTATGAAAAAAGAAAAAGAAAAAAACAACTTCTGAGAGTTTTGTTCAGATAAACCTGATTGCTCAGAACAAAGCCCCCCCAAATATTTATGGCTTCTATTATATGAAGTAAAACGTATTAGTTAGAGTTAGAAGAGATAGAAGACAACATCATCAAATATGACTTTTGACTTTCTTTAAATAAAAATCATAAAATGGTTATTTCGTTTGTGTTGTTTGGATTTTTTTTCCTCTTTAATAAAGCCAAAATACATCCTGTTAAATCTTTCAGGATTTTGGGTCTATGTGAATATATAATCCAAATGCGTTATCTGAACTACTTCTACTTAAACTGGAAGCAAAGAACTTTCACAGAAAAAAATACAAGTATAGTGTCACTTCAAGATTTATTTGACTGGTTTTCTATCCTATGTTAAAAGATACACTGCAATGGAAAATATGAGAGTTGAACTGGGACAAAATTAGTCATGTTTTTTTTTTTTTTTTTGCCTCCAGGTTTTGGTTGGTGCCTGCGCTATAATTCCTGCTTCTGTGGTCTTTTTCTTTCTTTCTTTTTCAATTTTTTGGATAGGACAGAGAGAAACTGAGAGAGAGAGGAAGGTAGAGAAAGAGAAAGATAGATACCTGTAGACCTGTTTCACTGCTTCTGAAGCGACTCCCCTGCAGTTGAGGAACCCAGGGCTCCAACTGGGATCCTTGCCCGGGTCCTTATGTCTCATGCTATGTGCACTTTACCTGGTGCGCCACAACCAAGCCCTCAAAATATGTCATATTTTAATGATTAAATGGGGTCCTCATATTATTGGAACACACACGAAATTAGATTAAGACATGTGGACTGGGGCAGACTACATGAAATTATCACTGTCCTGATAACTTTTAAAAGCCAATTTGGCTTTGCTTTTACTACGATGGTTATTCTTGCAAAATGATCTTTAAAAAGTAGTATTATTTCTGTCTTCATAAACTTAGATCAAGGAAACACCCATATTTCTACTCTAATTACCACACAGGAAGGCTGATTTCCCAAGTTCAGAGAAAGTAAAACTGTAGAATTCTGAATACTTGGGTGGTAATTTGAACTTGACTTACCAAAGTCAACTTTATAAGTCATGTAGCTTCTAGAGTTAGGATGCATATACCCAAATATTAGAAATACTATTCTCTTTTTGTCACTTTGAGAGTGGCATACATTTTAAGAACTACCCCAGAAAAGATGAATCAAATATTGCTATAAGGGTCAACCTCTACCAGAGCTTTCGTATTTTTATATCCATTACACAAGAGTTAAACAAAATGTTTGAATGGAGCATCTAATAACAAAAGACATTTATGATGTTTACTTAATGTTTTGAACCATTAAACATCAATGACATGAGTTATTATATTTAATATCTAGCCAAAAATCTCTTGACCAGGCTACGTTTTACTACTCTTAGAGCTGCCAGCATCTCAATTTGAAAAGAAAAAAAAAGTCTGTAGTCAAATCCTAGTTTCCTCACAAGACTTTGGATTTGAAAATATCTTCTTTGCCAGAAAGTACCTTTTGAAGTTTACATTAAGATGGATATTTATTTATTTTTTCCTTATAACAATGACAGTGGTTGAGATAAACTGTTTAACTCTAAATAGAAAACACATCTGCCGTGTCTGCATTGTTTGTGGCTGCTGGAGGGGTGACAATTTAAACCAAGTAGCACACATGACATTTTAAGTGAGATGTTATGTGAAGACTCACAGCTGCTGATATTGTCCCCTCCTGCTCAGCTGGTCCCAGTGGGACTTCCAGAGCCAAAACCCTGACACTGTGTCTCCTGTGAATAAAAATCCAGAGCTGTTTTCTGCTTTTCTTCCTCTTTAAAAGTGGGACACTGGCAAAGGAGGACTTGAAACTGATCTTTTCTCTTAATCGTACCTACTTGTGAATTTGTAAAAGTAAACTTAGCATCCTTTGGTAATCTTTGTCTTCACCCTCTGTCACATTGACTTTTGCTTGGTAATGTACTGAAAAACTAAATTGAGAGAATACATCGTTGTATGGGCCAGGTGGTGGCACACTGAGTGCACATGTCACAGTGTGCAAGGATCCAGGTTCAAATTCCTGGCCTCCACCTGAAGGGAGAAAGTTTTATGAGTGGTGTGGTAAAGCAGAGCTGCAGGTGTCTTTTTCTTCTTCTCTCCTATCTCCCCTTTCTTCTGGATTTCTCTCTGTTTTTATCCAATAAATAAAATAATAAAAAATTTAAAAGATAATTCTGTAAACTCCCACTTTCTTTAAGCATTTTGAAAAGTTTTGCCTGTGGTCTTTCAAATTTCTTGTTATTTATATGCCTATATATTTTGCATTCTTATAAAGAAGTTTTGAATGGATTGTGGGAAGATGGCGGCCTGAGAAATCGCTAACAGCGAGTGCTCTGATAGCATCGTCGGCAACGGTAGGATTTTCTGCCTTTAGCAGGTCATTCAATAAGGGGGGGGCACCAAAGAAGTGATTACAGTTTAATTTGGGTTAACAATTAGAGCAAAGGTGACACGGACTAGTGGGGTGCCAGAATTCCCAGGCGGCGCCAGGCAAGGCGAGTGCACCGGGCATTGTCCTCCGCCCGCCCGGGAAGGCGGCTCCTCCGCCGGTTGCAGAGTGCGGCAGGCAGAGGACCCGGAGAGAGCACTTTAGCTCGGGGGCTGCCTCTTGGGAGTCGCCAGGGTCCACCGCGACCCTGAGGGTGGATCCAAAGACTTCTTGAGTATAGCTCTCATTGGATCAAAGGACTTGGAGCTAGTTTTCATTTTTGAGAAATCCTTTAAAAAAGTCTGGAGGGCAGGGTTTCCCGGAAGATGGCGGATTGAGAAGCGGCTAGCCTTGGAGCGCCGGACACATCTCGTGTAAACAATAGGATTTTCTGCCTTTAGCAGGCCAGCCAATAAGGGGCCATAACGGTCATACCAAGGATGTGTCTATAACTTAATTTGGGTTAAGAATTAGAGTAGGAGAAGCATACGGGAAAGTGAGCCCTATCCATGGGTGCCAGGACTGGGGGAAGTAGGGGCTCTATAGTGAAGATGTGAGGTTCCTGCTGTCTTAGGCTTCAAAAAGACAATCAATAGTTAATATTATCATCACATTATTTGTTAATTGGGTTAACTTTGAAAAGTCCCTTTGTTATGGTTTGCTGTACAGTACCCAGTATCTTGTATATAGCTGTGCTATTGGAAGCTTCTAATCTACTTGGTCTAGGCTTTTGAGAGAGTCCGCATATCAAATACGTTGCCTATCTATTAAAAAGATTCAGTTTGTCTTTTGAGAACCTTTGAGACATACAATTGATTTCCCCCTCTCATATTAATTAACTACTGATTTATATGTCTACATTTTGCTAGGAGTGTACATAAACACCATTCCCATCACCAAAGGACCGTGACCCATCCCTCCCGCCCATTCCCACCCCCCACTGGCCCAGGAAGCTACATGTCTACCCCTCACCACTGGGTTTTTACTTTGGTGCCCTACTTACAATTTGATCAGGTCCTGCTTTTAGTTTCCCTTTCAGATCTTCTAAGTCAGCTTCTGTTGATGAGTGGGATCATCCCATACTCATCTTTAACTTTCTGACTTAGTCCACTTAACATAATTCCTTCTAGCTCTCCGTCGATCACAACCTAACCAAAGCAACGATTGCCATCTCAACATGCTTCACCTCAGAGTGTATCCAGAGACTTCACGTGTGGAATGACAACCCTTCAGCTTCATTACTCGGGTGAGACCTTTCCTTTTATAGTACACTCTAATTTCATCTCAGGTAGTTCACTTTCTAACAAAGTCCCATAACCTAGACATACACCAGTTTCTGTGAGAGAGAGCGTATGCGCACACGTATCCATAAACTACTGCAAAATATATACCTGAAAGCAGGATTACACTAGAGTTTGCAGTGAGTACCTCCCCAACACTTCCTCTCCACTATTCCAATCTTGGGATCCATGTTTGCTCAACAAATTGTTTGGCTTTGTATGTTAACTCTCTTTTCAATCACCAGGTTCCAGATGCCACCAGGATGCTGGCTAGGCTTCCCTGGATTGAAGACCCCACCAATGTGTCCTGGAGCTCAGCTTCCCCAGAGACACACCTTACTAGGGAAAGAGAGAGGCAGACTGGGAGTATGGACCGACCAGTCAACGCCCATGTTCAGCGGGGAAGCAATTACAGAAGCCAGACCCTCTACCTTCTGCAACCCTCAACGACCCTGGGTCCATGCTCCCAGAGGGCTAGAGAATGGGAAGGCTATCATGGGAGAGGGTGGGTTATGGGGATTGGGTGGTGGGAATTGTGTGGAGTTGTACCCCTCCTACCTTATGCTTTTGTTCACTAATCCTTTCTTAAATTAAAAATTTAAATAAAAAAAAAAAAAAAAAGAATTAGAGTAGGGGAAAAAATTCTTTTTTCTTCCTTTTAATTTTCAAGCATACATCCTTCCCGCCACCCCAATGCCTGGGACCAGCTACTAGCAGGATACCCCATACCACCAAACAGGGTTTTTTTTTTTTTTTTTTTAATTCACTGATACACATTTGGGAAGTTCCTCGCACTGCTCTTTAATTACAACTCTTCTTCTTATCTTCTCCCTTTTCTCTCTCTTATCTCTCTCTTTTTTTTTTTTTTTTAATCTTGTCATACACTTCTTTCTTCTTTGCCTTTCTGAATTTGTGAATTACTTTGGGGAAGAAATCTGACCCAGAGTGGACTCTCTATGTGTCTATCTCTGCTCTAGTTCCCTTTACACTCTTGTTACCCTTAGAATATACACTGGATAGTAGATTTGCATAACTGTCTATTCTTGCTATCCTCTCTTCCTTTTCTCTTTCTTCACTGGGATTTGGTTACTATTTTTTCACGGACTGGAGAAATTGTTTGGCTAACTGGTAACGATTAAACTCCTTCAATACTTACTTCATTTGCTACTGTAATTCCGGAGGTTGGTGAGTGCAATTGTCATAAAGGTATTTAGTACAGTGTTACTTGTGCACAAAACACAACAACTGAGGAACAACAGAGCATTAAAAAAAAAAAAAAGAGAGAGAAACACATAAATTAAAAAAAAAATGGGTAGATTAAAAACAAATAAAACTGCTACCCCAATGAATGAAGACAAGAGCCCAGAAGAAACCACAAATCAGTCAGAAGTAACCATAGATAAGAAAAGTATGCAAGCAATAATAAACTTATTAATCACAGAAATGAAAACAACATTGGAGGAAAGAAATGGCAGTATTAGGGAAACAACAGTTGAGACCCCCAAGGAAAATACTGATTATCTTGAGACAATTAGAGAACTGAAAGCTGAAATAGCTGTAATGAAGAAAGAAGCTGAGGCAAGGGAAAGCAGACTAACAGAAGCAGAAAACAGAATTAGTCAGACAGAGGATGAGTTAGAGAAAACTAAGAAAGAGGTGAAAGAGCTTAAAAAGAGATTGAGAGACACTGAAAACAACAACAGAGACATATGGGATGATCTCAAAAGAAGTAACATTCGTATAATTGACCTGCCAGAGGAAGAAAGAGAGGAAGGGGAAGCAAACATTCTAGAGGAAATAGTACAAGAAAATTTCCCAGACCTGAATAACAGAAAGGATATCAAGGTGCAAGAGGCCCAGAGAGCACCAAACAGAATCAACCCAGACCTGAAAACACCAAGACACATCATAGTCACAATGAGAAGAAGTAAGGATAAAGAAAGGATCCTAAAGGCTGCAAGAGAGAAACAAAAAGTCACATACAGGGGAAAACCCATAAGACTTTCTGCAGATTTCTCAACTCAAACTCTAAAAGCCAGAAGGGAGTGGCAAGATATCTATCGAGCCCTGAATGAAAAAGGGTTTCAACCAAGGATTATATATCCTGCTAGACTTTCATTCAAGCTAGATGGAGGGATCAAAACCTTCTTAGACAAACAACAGTTAAAGGAGGCAACTATCACCAAGCCGGCCCTGAAAGAGGTACTAAAAGACCTCTTATAAACAAGAACATCACTATAATACTTGTAATATATCAGAGTAAACAAATTGTTTTTTAGAACAATGGCACTACAATACATTAAATCCATAATATCAATAAATGTCAATGACTTAAACTCACCCATCAAAAGGCACAGGGTGGGGGGATGGATCAGAAAACATAACCCAACCATATGCTGCTTGCAAGAATCACATCTGTCACAACAAGATAAACACAGACTTAAAGTGAAAGGATGGAAAACTATCATACAGGCTAACGGTCCACAAAAAAGGGCAGGAACAGCCATTCTCATCTCAGACACGATAGATTTTAAATTAAATAAAGTAATAAAAGATAGGCAAGGATATTACATAATGATTAGAGGATCAATCAGCCAAGAAGACTTAACAATTATTAACATCTATGCACCCAACGAGGGACCATCTAAATACATTAAACACCTATTGAAAGAATTTCAAAAATACATCAATAGTAATACAATAATAGTGGGAGACTTCAATACCCCACTCTCACACTTAGACAGATCAACAAAGCAGAGAATCAATAAAGATACAAGAGAATTGAATGAAGAGATTGACAGACTAGACCTCTTGGACATTTTCAGACTCCTCCACCCCAAAAAACTGGAATACACCTTCTTTTCAAATCCACACAACACATACTCAAGGATAGACCACATGTTAGGCCACAAAGACAGCATCAATAAATTCAAGAGCATTGAAATCATACCAAGTATCTTCTCAGACCACAGTGGAGTAAAACTAACTTTTAACATCAAACGGAAAATTATTAAAAGACATAGAATTTGGAAACTAAACAACATGCTCCTTAAGAACCACTGGGTCAGACACTCACTCAAACAGGAAATTCAAATGGTCCTGGAAACTAATGAAAATGAAGACACAACCTATCAAAATATTTGGGACACAGCGAAAGCAGTACTGAGAGGGAAACTTATAGCTATACAATCACATATTAAACACCAAGAAGAAGCCCAAATGAACGACCTTACTACACACCTCAAGGACTTAGAGGAAGAGGAACAAAGGAACCCTAAAGCAACCAGAAGGACAGAAATCACTAAAGTTAGAGCAGAAATAAACAACATTGAAAATAAAAGAACCATACAAAAGATCAATGAAGCCAAATGTTGGTTCTTTGAAAGATTAAACAAAATTGACAAACCCCTAGCCAGACTCACCAAACAAAAAAGAGAGAAGACTCAAATTAATAGAATTGTAAACGATACAGGAGATATCACAACTGACACCACAGAAATCCAGAGAATTCTGCGAAACTTCTATAAAGAACTATATGCCACCAAGCTAGAGAATCTGGAAGAAATGGAACAATTCCTAGAAACCTATGCACTTCCAAAACTGAACCAAGAAGAACTACAAAATCTAAATGCACCAATCACAGACAAAGAAATTGAAACCGTTATTAAGAATCTCCCCAACAACAAAAGTCCTGGACCAGATGGCTTCACAAACGAATTCTACAAAACTTTCAGGAAACAGTTAATACCCATACTTCTTAAGCTATTCCATAAGATTGAAGAAACAGGAATACTCCCTTCCACTTTTTATGAAGCCAACATCACCCTGATACCAAAAGCTGATAGGGACAGAACAAAAAAGGAAAACTACAGACCAATATCTCTGATGAACATAGATGCCAAAATATTAAACAAGATCTTGGCCAACCGGATACAGCAATGTTGGTATGCATGAGACCCCTTCTGTTTCATTTGGTTTAAATCCCCCCTGCTTAACACTATTCTATTTACATAACCACTTCATTCTATTTATATAACCGCTGTTAACAAGCACCTCCCTCCAGGGCATTGGTTCAATCCCCACTGTTTCATGATATGTTTTTGCTCCACCCCCCCCTCCTTGTCACACCCTGATCCTCTCCTTGTCACACTCTGATTGTCACCAGTCACTTTTCTCTCCACCCTCTCTATGTCACATCCTGTTTCCACCCTACTTGACAAGTATATATAAAGACAGCATTGTGAGTTTTAGAGTACTTTACCTTTAGTTTAGCTCAGCTCGGCTTAGATTGTGCTGCGTCCTGCATGAATAAAGAGATACTGCCTACAGCTCAACTATGAGTCCCTGGTCGTCTGTTACCCACCCGTGCCCGTGAAGCCAGCCTGGCGAAAACAACCTAACCCGTCGAAAACGACATATGGCTCCTGAACAGGGACTGAAATAAGCCCTGAAACTTGGACCGGCATCAACGTGGGACCCTACCCACCCATCGTCCAGATAAGTAAACTTGGCTACCCATCCACCATGGGTTGCCTTTCTACTTATGAAGAGGTTTGCCAAAGCCTCTACTGTTTCATCATGAGACAGTTAGTCTGTCTCTGGAACATTTTACTCTGGGCCACATTTTGGTTCCCTGACTGGGAACTTTGGTTTCTTATGACCGGGATCATAGAGCTTGGGAGATGCACGGAGATTTCTCCTTGGACTTTCTGGATTCCCTCTCCCTTGTTTCCTGAGGAAAAGGACTACATTTTGCTCCGGGCCACAGTTTGGTTCTTTATGACCGTGATTGTAGACCTTGGGATATGCATGGGGATTTCCCCTGGAACTTTCTGGACTTCTTCTCGAATGTTTCCCATGGAGAAGGACTACTCTAATTTGAAGAACATTCTCGAGTACCCTGGCAGTTCCCAAGTATGGAGACATGTGGTTAGTTCTACTCTCCTGATTGGATTCTTTCTTCAATGGGAAGACGCTTTTAAAAATGGGTGCCTGAAGCAATCCAGCAGGAACAGTCAGAAACACCCTAAATGGAATTTCGAGGACCTTTTTGGACTAGGTCGCCCTCCGGGGATTCTTAATCCTACATGGTGAGATCTTGATAATCTGGTTCAAGTTGCGTTTCATAAGAGAATGATTTGAATGACTGAATTTTTGTTTGACATTGACTTAAAAAAAAAATGCTGGACGCAGCCATGATTTCTAGAGACATCCAGAAACAATCCAAAAAGTTGTTTTTTCCCTCCTTTGATTTCTCTTTTACGTCTTGACATGAATCTGAAACGTTTAATCCTGAAAACTGTATGAGTTATGGGTGGGGCAGATAGTGCAATGATTATGTTAATTATTCTCATGCTTGAGGCTTTTAACCGTGGTTCTTCTGTTTACCTTTCTACATATTATTGAGTTTAAACTGTTTAAACAACCTTAAAATCATACTAGAAACGACTTCCAATTATAATGGAGTTATCAATTATAGTAAACTTCTAATCTGCTACAAGTTTTGTTTGACAAGTAAGTGAATTTCAGCTGTCAAAGTCTTCACATGAAAAAGCATCTACTCAAATGGAATTCCTGGAAATCCATTTGGATCCTGTTCTCTGACATCGCCCCCAGAAACCAATGATGAGACCTGGCACGACCTGAAGAAACAGATTCACAGACTCCAAAGATCACTCTCTACAGAAAAGCAGAATTCAGGTGGCCAACATTCCCCATCGAGACAGACGTACAGCATTTCATCCTCTGACATTTTCTTCTGTGGTCAGCTACTTTGGACTGACACCTCCATCGGACTTACTGGTACACGCTGCTGTGTTTCTCAAAGACTAACTTCAGCCTATTGCCTTGAGACTTTATAGACCATGTTCCCTCGCCTGCAGGCTCTGTCCCAGAGGCAGAAAACTCCCCCTCCTTATTAGGTTATGCCCACAGAGGCATGAAGCGCCCCAAGAGGCAAGAGATGCCCACAGAGGCAGGAAACGCCCTTTGAGGCAAGAGATGCCCCCAGAGGCATGAAGCGTTCCCAGAGGCAAGAAATGCCCTTTCGCCTGCTAGGCCTTGCCCTTTGAGGCAAGAAAAGCTCCCCTTGGCATCACACTGGTTATTGCTGCTTGCCTATTTTGTTTTCCATGTCTTATGCCAGTTCTTTTGAAAACGCCTGTACGATATACGTTTCTGTTCACCCCACAATGGCCATTAGTTAAAAAGAAAGGGGGAATTGTTGGTATGCATGAGACCCCTTCTGTTTCATTTGGTTTAAATCCCCCCTGCTTAACACTATTCTATTTACATAACCACTTCATTCTATTTATATAACCGCTGTTAACAAGCACCTCCCTCCAGGGCATTGGTTCAATCCCCACTGTTTCATGATATGTTTTTGCTCCACCCCCCCCTCCTTGTCACACCCTGATCCTCTCCTTGTCACACTCTGATTGTCACCAGTCACTTTTCTCTCCACCCTCTCTATGTCACATCCTGTTTCCACCCTACTTGACAAGTATATATAAAGACAGCATTGTGAGTTTTAGAGTACTTTACCTTTAGTTTAGCTCAGCTCGGCTTAGATTGTGCTGCGTCCTGCATGAATAAAGAGATACTGCCTACAGCTCAACTATGAGTCCCTGGTCGTCTGTTACCCACCCGTGCCCGTGAAGCCAGCCTGGCGAAAACAACCTAACCCGTCGAAAACGACACAGCAACACATCAAAAAGATTGTTCATCATGACCAAGTGGGATTCATCCCAGGAATGCAAGGCTGGTTCAACATCCGTAAATCAATCAATGTCATTCATCACATCAATAAAAGCAAAGCCATAAACCACATGATTATCTCAATAGATGCAGAGAAAGCCTTTGACAAAATCCAACACGCATTCATGCTCAAAACTCTACAAAAAATGGGAATAGATGGGAAATTCCTCAAGATAGTGGAGTCTATATATAGCAAACCTACAGCCAACATCATACTCAATGGAGAGAAGCTGAAAGCATTCCCCCTCAGATCAGGGACTAGACAGGGCTGCCCACTGTCACCGTTACTCTTCAACATAGTATTAGAAGTTCTTGCCATAGCAATCAGGCAAGAGAAAGAAATCAAAGGGATACAGATTGGAAGGGAAGAAGTCAAGCTCTCACTAATTGCAGATGATATGATAGTATACATAGAAAGACCTAAAGAATCCAGTAGAAAATTACTGGAAGTTGTTAGGCAATATAGCAAGGTATCAGGCTACAAAATCAATGTACAAAAATCAGTGGCATTTCTTTATGCAAACACTAAATCTGAAGAAGAAGACATCCAGAAATCACTCCCATTTACTGTTTCAGCAAAATCAATCAAATACCTAGGAATAAAGTTGACCAAAGAAGTGAAAGACTTGTATGCTGAAAACTATGAGTCGCTACTCAAGGAGATAGAAACTGATACCAAGAAATGGAAATATATCCCATGCTCATGGATTGGAAGAATAAATATCATCAAAATGAACATTCTCCCCAGAGCCATATACAAATTTAATGCAATACCCATCAAAGTTCCACCAAGCTTCTTTAAGAGAATAAAACAAACACTACAATCATTTATCTGGAACCTGAAAACACCTAGAATTGCCAAAACCATCCTAAGGAAAAGAAACAGAAATGGAGGCATCACACTCCCAGACCTTAAACTATATTATAAAGCCATCATCATCAAAACAGCATGGTACTGGAACAAAAATAGGCACACAGACCAGTGGAACAGAATTGAAAGCCCAGAAGTAAATCCCAACACCTATGGGCATCTAATCTTTGATAAGGGGTCCCAAAGGATTAAATGGAAGAAGGAGGCTCTCTTCAATAAATGGTGCTGGGAAAACTGGGTTGAAACATGCAGAAGAATGAAATTGAACCACTTTATCTCACCAGAAACAAAAATCAACTCCAAATGGATCAAAGACCTAGATGTCAGACCAGAAACAATCAAATACTTAGAGGAAAACATTGGTAAAACACTTTCCCATCTACACCTCAAGGACATCTTTGATGAATCAAACCCAATTGCAAGGAAGACCAAAGCAGAAACAAACCAATGGGACTACATCAAATTGAAAAGCTTCTGCACATCCAAAGAAACTATTAAACAAACAGAGAGACCCCTCACAGAATGGGAGAAGATCTTCACATGCCAGACATCAGACAAGAAACTAATCACCAAAATATATAAAGAGCTCAGCAAACTTAGCTGCAAAAAAGCAAATGACCCCATCCAAAAATGGGCAGAGGAAATGAACAAAACATTCACCACAGAGGAGATCCAAAAGGCTAACAAACATATGAAAAACTGCTCTAGGTCACTGATTGTCAGAGAAATGCAAATTAAGACAACACTAAGATACCACCTCACTCCTGTAAGAATGGCATACATCAAAAAGGACAGCAGCAACAAATGCTGGAGAGGATGTGGGGACAGAGGAAGCCTTTTACATTGCTGGTGGGAATGTAAATTGGTACAGCCTCTGTGGAGAGCAGTCTGGAAAACTCTCAGAAGGCTAGACATGGACATTCCATATGACCCAATAATTCCTCTCCTGGGGTTATACCCCAAGGACTCCATAACACCCAACCAAAAAGAGGTGTGTACTCCTATGTTCATAGCAGCACAATTCATAATAGCTAAAACCTGGAAGCAACCCAGGTGCCCAACAACAGACGAATGGCTGAGAAAGCTGTGGTATATATACACAATGGAATACTATGCAGCTATCAATAACAATGAACCCACCTTCTCTGACCCATCTTGGACAGAGCTAGAAGGAATTATGTTAAGTGAACTAAGTCAGAAAGTTAAAGATGAGTATGGGATGATCCCACTCATCAACAGAAGCTGACTTAGAAGATCTGAAAGGGAAACTAAAAGCAGGACCTGATCAAATTGTAAGTAGGGCACCAAAGTAAAAACCCAGTGGTGAGGGGTAGACATGTAGCTTCCTGGGCCAGTGGGGGGTGGGAATGGGCGGGAGGGATGGGTCACGGTCCTTTGGTGATGGGAATGGTGTTTATGTACACTCCTAGCAAAATGTAGACATATAAATCAGTAGTTAATTAATATGAGAGGGGGAAATCAATTGTATGTCTCAAAGGTTCTCAAAAGACAAACTGAATCTTTTTAATAGATAGGCTACGTATTTGATATGCGGACTCTCTCAAAAGCCTAGACCAAGTAGATTAGAAGCTTCCAATAGCACAGCTATATACAAGATACTGGGTACTGTCCAGCAAACCATAACAAAGGGACTTTTCAAAGTTAACCCAATTAACAAATAATGTGATGATAATATTAACTATTGATTGTCTTTTTGAACCCTAAGACAGCAGGAACCTCACATCTTCACTATAGAGCCCCTACTTCCCCCAGTCCTGGCACCCTTGGATAGGGCTCACTTTCCCGTATGCATCTCCCAATCCATACCAAATAATATTGCATCCGCCGATCACAACCTAACCAAAGCAACGATTGCCATCTCAACATGCTTCACCTCAGAGTGTATCCAGAGACTTCACGTGTGGAATGACAACCCTTCAGCTTCATTACTCAGGTGAGACCTTTCCTTTTATAGTACACTCTAATTTCATCTCAGGTAGTTCACTTTCTAACAAAGTCCCATAACCTAGACATACACCAGTTTCTGTGAGAGAGAGCGTATGTGCACACGTATCCATAAACTACTGCAAAATATATACCTGAAAGCAGGATTACACTAGAGTTTGCAGTGAGTACCTCCCTAACACTTCCTCTCCACTATTCCAAACTTGGGATCCATGATTGCTCAACAAATTGTTTGGCTTTGTATGTTAACTCTCTTTTCAATCACCAGGTTCCAGATGCCACCAGGATGCTGGCTAGGCTTCCCTGGATTGAAGACCCCACCAATGTCCTGGAGCTCAGCTTCCCCAGAGACACACCTTACTAGGGAAAGAGAGAGGCAGACTGGGAGTATGGACCGACCAGTCAATGCCCATGTTCAGCGGGGAAGCAATTACAGAAGCCAGACCCTCTACCTTCTGCAACCCTCAATGACCCTGGGTCCATGCTCCCAGAGGGCTAGAGAATGGGAAGGCTATCATGGGAGAGGGTGGGTTATGGGGATTGGGTGGTGGGAATTGTGTGGAGTTGTACCCCTCCTACCTTATGCTTTTGTTCACTAATCCTTTCTTAAATAAAAAATTTAAAAATAAATAAATAAATAAATAAATAAAAAAGAAGTTTTGAATGAAATCTTGCTTATTACATTATATCATGTTTTCTGTTGTATGCAAGAAATACTAATGCATTTACATTAGTACTATAACAAGTATACCTATGAAATTCTTGTTCCTAATAGAGACACAGTTTATGATAAAAAAATACTCTTGTAATATGTGATAATGTTTCTATGTTGTAATTATTAAATAACACCTATCCAGGTTCTCTTTCCCAAATGAGTTATCTAACACTTCTAAAAATTATTAAATGATAATTTAAATAAAGGGCATATCTACTTCTCTTGATGAAATTTTTATTATTAGATTGTTGCTAGTTTTGTTCTAATTAATTAATTTACTCTATGCAGTCTACAAATATTCATGTATATTTGCATTTTAACATCTAAACCTCATTAATAATTATTAATAATGAATTATAATGAATTCATTAATATTACGCATAGTTAATAATAAGAATACATTTATTTTATAAATTGTACAGAGAATTTTAAATGCCAGCATCCTGAAAATATCTGTACATTAATATTTGTCATTTTTACTTATGGATCTACTCCTCAATGTTTTTTATTTTCTTAATTATTCATCTTATTGAAGAAATTACATTACTTGTCTTATATAATATCCTATAGCCTGAAATTTCTGACTATCATCTTGGTCCAGTTTGCTATATTCTTTGGTAATCTGTGGTTACTGTTTGTTGGTAGTTGGATCAAATTAATGCTTATATTATTTAAACATGACTTTCTTCTAGGACAAGGTGTGTTTTCCCTTTAAATGCCTATGCATTTTTGTTGTCATTTTGAATGAAATATTAGGTTGGTGAAATAAGTTACTTGGATAGTCTGCTGTGTTGTTATGAGTGAGACCCAGGTTTGAGCCCTGCCCCAAAGCACTGAAGGAAGTTTCAGTGATGTTATCTCTATCCCTATCTATCTATCTATCTATCTATCTATCTATCTATCTATCTATCATCTATCTATCAATTTATCTATCTATCTATCGTCTAGAAACCTACATGTCATTTATAATAGATTTTTTTTTACAACACACATAAAATATAGTTGTATTTTACTTTTGTGGGTAAGTCAATGATAATGATAAGCCTAACAAAAGAAGCAAAAGACTTGTATAATTGAAATTATTAGTCACTATTCAAGAAAATAGAAAAGATACAAAGAAGTGGAAGGATATTCTATGCTTATGGGTAAGAAGAATTAATATCCTCAAAATAACTGTTTTACCCAGTGCCATGTACAATTTTTTTTATTAATTTAATAGTGATTGACAAGACCATAGGATAAGAGGGATATTTAATGTAAACCATTAATCTCCCCAATAAAAAAAGAACACAAACAAAAGAAAAATACAGAGTGAAACTTAGACTAGCTATTTTAGTAGAACCAAGGACTCAAATGGGAGGGACAGGACAGAAAGGGATTCAAAGGGGGTTGGGGGACTCAGTATACTATGATGCAGTAAAATATCAGCTGATAGAGAGGAAATAAACCATACACATGTTGCAACTCTCTTCTTGAAAAAACTGATTTGGAAAAAGAATTATGTGTATACTGAATTCCAAATTGTTCTACATTTCATTCTTCAATGGAGAGCTTGATAATAGTTGGGAAATATATAGGGAAACTTCATTTATGTATATTTTCTTACTGAATTTCTGAATGTTCTATAAAACTTTCAATTCAATTTAAGTAGCAAATAATTATTTCATCTGTACATTAATGAGTTTTTACATTTATTTTCAACATTTAGAATTTTTTATTTCCCATATAGCACTATGTATGTGTAAACACTGCATGAATTACAATATTCTTGTTTCAGTAGCAAAACAAAAAGTAAACTGAGCTTTCAGGCTGCTTAGTGGTATTGCACATGTGTGAAATCCTGAGTTCATTCCCTACAGTTACATTAAAACAAACAAAGAAAACATTTAAAAATGGCATTGAAAATAGAAGTGACTCAGACATATATACTGAAATGAGAACACTAATCTGATGAAACATATTTATCCCTAAGTTCATAGATGCAGTAACCTAAATGTCCATTAATGGATGACTGGATAAAGATGTTATGGGATATTCACTCAATGGAATACTACTCAGCAATTAAAAATAATTTTGCAACATTGGGGACAAATGGGTGAAACTAGAGGTGACTGTATTTAGTGAAGAAATAAAAAGGTGAAAGGCAATTACTATTGATAGATGGTTTTGTTCATATGTAGGTTACAGAACATACAGAAGGAGGAGACATATGAGGAAAAGAGAAGGAAACTAGAAGTAGTAGAACAGGATGAGGAAGAATAAAAGAAACAAGTAGCAAACTTTTTTTTATTAATGCTTTTTTTTATTTAAGAAAGGATAAATTAACAAAACCATAGGGTAGGAGGGGTACAACTCCACACAATTCCCACCACCCAATCTCCATATCCCACCCCCTCCCCTGATAGCTTTCCCATTTTCCATCCCTCTGGGAGCATGGACCCAGGGTCAGTGTGGGTTGCAGAAGACAAGTAGCAAACTTAACTCTAAGGATTTCTGGGAGTTCCGGTGCCTATTGTTGGGGGTACTGGCACACAGAAACTTGGTGATGTATGTGGTGTGGAACTATATACTTAGAATTTTGTAAACCACAATTAATTCACAATTAAAAAACGGGAAAATAATATGTGAGCTAGGGGCTGGGAGACAACTTACCAGTGGAGTGCAAACTTGAAGATGAGCTAGGACCGGGATTCCATTGTCTGGCCACCACAGGAGAGCACCTGCACAGGTGAAGCCTCATTAGTGTCAAAGCAATATTGTGACTTCTTTCTGTCTTTCTCCCCCTTTGTGCTTTTTACCCTTTATTTGAAAAGAATAAACAAAACCAAAAGGATTCTGCCAGAAGCAGTGGAGTCATGCTTGCATAAAGCCCCAGCAAAACCCTGGTAACAAGGAGGAAAAAAAAGGAAAAAAAAATGTGTGGTTAAAATTTTCAAGTGTTTGTAATAGTAGCATGACTAGTTATATATCACAACTCACTTGATTCCTGCTAAGGTTTCACAGGTCTAGTCAACCTTATTTTGGCAGCACCAATGCCATGTGGAGACAATGAAAAGAAAAATAACATCTTAGTATTAACATGATAATGGTTTCAGTTTATGAACCCCCTGAGATGTATTAGAACTCTCATGGTTTTTAGACCACGCTTTGGAAATCACTGTATAGGATCCACTTGGAATGTGTCCTACAGCTCATGAAAAATGAGCTTCTCAGAGCAACCCTCCCAGGATAGTCATTGTAAAGCAGTTACTTCATCAATAAGATATTGTCCAGTTTTAGTTCTCTACATACTGTTCACAATTATTTCATGATTATTTTTGTCCCCAGGGTTCTTGCCGGGTCTCGATGCTGGCAGTAGGAATCCACTGTTCCTGGCAGCCATTTTTTTCCATTTTTATTCCATAGGACAGAGAGAAATTGAGAGAAGGGGAAGATAGAGAGGGAGAGAGAAAGATAGACACCTGAAGACCTGCTTTACAACCACCCGGCCCCTTATTTACTATTTTCTTTGTTCTTTTAAAAAAATATTTATTTATTTCCTTTTGTTGCTCTTGTTTTATTGTTGTATTTATTATTGTTGTTGTTATTGATGTTGAATCCACTGCTCCTGGCAGCCACTTTTTCCATTTTTATTGGATAGAACAGAGAGAAATTAGGAGGAGAAGATAGAGAGGAAGAGAGAAAGATAGACACCTGCAGACCTGCTTTGCAACCACCCGGCCCTTACGAGTTTCTTTTTTCTTTAATATTTATTTATTTATTCCCTTTTGTTGCCCTTGTTTTATTGTTGTATTTATTATTGTTGTTG
This sequence comes from Erinaceus europaeus, assembly GCF_950295315.1. Classification (NCBI taxonomy): domain Eukaryota; kingdom Metazoa; phylum Chordata; class Mammalia; order Eulipotyphla; family Erinaceidae; genus Erinaceus; species Erinaceus europaeus. The sequence continues at coordinate 117,669,422 of NC_080165.1, read as the reverse complement.
TTATTGATATTGAATCCACTGCTCCTGGCAGCCACTTTTTCCATTTTTATTGGATAGGACAGAGAAAAATCGAGAGGAAGGAAAGAGAGAGGACGAGAGAAAGATAGACACCTTATTTACGATTTTCTTTTTTCTTTTTTTATATTTATTTATTAATTTCCTTTTGTTGCCCTTATTTATGATTTTCTTTTTTTTAAATATTTATTTATTTATTCCCTTTTGTTGCCCTTGTTTTATTGTTGTGGTTATTATTATTGTTGTTATTGATGTTGTTGTTAGATAGGACAGAGAGAAATCAAGAGAGGAGGGAAAGACAGAGACGGGGAGAGAAAGATAGACACCTGCAGACCTGCTTCACCTCCTGTGAAAGGACCCCCTGCAGGTGGGGAGCCCGGACTCAACTGTGATCCCTACACTGGTCCTTGCACTTTGCGCCACGTGGCTACCACCCGACTCCCTCACAATTTTCTTATTTAGTCTCTGGTTTATTTTTTGCCCTCACTAGGATATAAGTAATAGTTGTGTTTTACTCTTTTCTAACTTGTTCACATTTTACTACACAGTAGGTATTTACAAATATTGAGTTATTACATGAATATTTTTTAAATTTTATTATATTTATTTAATAGAAACAACCAACAATCTAGAGGGTAGGGGGGGATAGGGAGAGAGAAAGAAGCGCTACTTCACCACTCACAAAGCTTTCCTCTTGTAAGTGGGGATTTGGGAGTCGGGCATTAGCGCAGCAGGTTAAGAGCACTTAGCGCAGAGCACAAGGACCAGTGTAAGAAAGTGGGAAATTGGGGCTCGAACCTGGATCCTTGCATATTGTGAATTCAACCAGGTCCACCACTATTTGATCCCTATTAAATGTTTTTACATGAAAACTTTATAGAAAATAATACAAATAGAGGTCACTTATGAAGCATTAGACTATGGACTACTGGGGCCTAGGGGTAGCGCACTTGGCTGAGCACATGTTATCATACCACAAGCCCCTGGCCTACCTGCAGGGTCAAGCTTTATAAGCAGTAAAGCAGTGCAGCAGGAGCTTCCTCTCTCTAATCCCACCCCTTCAGCATCTCTCTGTCTTATCAAAATTAAAAAAAAAAAAATCTGCCTGGAACATTCCTGCTCATGACCACAGAATGTGACCTCAGACCTACAGGGATGCAGAGGTCACATAGGCTCCTAAGTTGAATATGGATCCCAGATCAAATTGATAGGTATAGAGTCAATAATATTTGTGCTCATTTCTCATATTTGGGAGCTACTCTCTTCCCTGATCCAGCTTTGTAGCCTTTTTCCATCCATGACATCATCTCCCCAGACAATAACTTGGGTCCACCTGCATACCAGAGGTCAGGATCAGGAAAAAGACTAGTATAGTCATGTGCCCTTTGGAATATAACTAAAATAGGCTTACTAGATATCTTCAAAATGGAAACACCAAATCGTCATCTGCAATATTCCAGCCTTTTTTAAATTTCTTTATTGGGGAATTAATGTTTTATAATATTCCAGCCTTTAGGTTCATGATTAGTCAACAATTTGGCTTTATATGTTAACTCTTCCACCTTCTGCACCACATAATGACCCTAGGTCATTATCCCCAGAGGGATAAAGAATAGAGAAGCTATCATGGGAGGGAAGGGGATATGGAGTTCTGATAGTGGAAATTGTGTGGAGTTGTACCCCTCTTATCCTATGGTTTTTGTCAGTGTTTCCTTTTTATAACTAAAATTTTAAAAAACGTTAAAGAACAAACGTACACACTTTTTTGTTTTTAACAGAGAAATGAACTCAGAGTATCAGGCATATATGATACTGCTTAGTTAACATCTTGAGCCAATTCAGTACTTTGAGAGAAAGGGATAAGTGGGAGATATTTCACAGCATTGTACTGCTTTCCATAGTCTTGCCTGGGTGCAATTCTTAGTGCTTTCATGTAGTAACTGTGAGTGACTGCAGAACCCAACACATACTAAGGCAGGTGCTCTTCTTGTTGAGATAGCTGCTGGATATATATATATATATATATATATATATATATATATATATATATATATATCCGGGACAGTTGGGCAATGGTGCACCTGGTTAAACTTACATAGTACTAAGAGCAATGACCAGCACAAAGATCCATGTTTCAGCCCAGACTCCCCAGCTGCAGGGAGGTCACTTCACAAGTGGCGAAGCAGGTCTACTTATGTTTATCTTTCTATCTCCCTATGTTCCCCCCTTCTCTCTTAATTTCTCTCTGCCCTATCCTATAAAAAGTGGGGATAATGTCTGCCAAAGGAGTGGATTCATAGTGGCAGCACTGAGCCCCAGAAATAACCCTGGAGGCAAAATAATAATAATATAGACTAGGAACTACTGAAATTTAGGCATGGGGAGCAGTAGATCTGGAAGAGTTAGTGACCATGTTTACTGTTCAGATGATTATTTATTAGTAACCATAGTCTTCATTTGGTCAATCTCCTTTGTCACATCTCATGTTCTAGCCAGTGTGGTAGTGGGAGTTCCCATATATGGCTTTCTGAAGCTTTTTGAACATATTTGTTTATTTGCTCTCTATCACAGAGAAAGCAGTTACTTAAAAAAATCCATTTTCATAATTCTAACTTTATTCATATCCTGAGAAAAGGAAATTAGTGAATCACAGTTCCAAATTCCCTGGAAAGTTGAAAGGGCAAAATTTCCTGTTCCACATTGGAAAACAAAATTTATGACTGTGGCTAGTTATAGTCAGAGCACCCAGGACATATGCAAAATCACAGTTGTAGGAAACCTTTCTGATCCATGAGTACAAAGTCTTTCTTGGCAAAAGGAATCAAAATGAGCCAGACAAAAGATTAAAATGTTATGGTTTACAATTTCTAAATCATTTTACCAATGTTATTAAAATATCAGTCTTGAGGACTGAGGTAGTGGTGTATCTGGTTAAGCACTCACATTACAGTGTGCAGGGACCTGAGTTCAAACCCCCAGTCCCCACCTGCAGAGGGGAAGCTTCATAAGTGGCAAAGCAGGGCTACAGGTGTCTCTCTGTCTCTCTCCTCTATTTGCCCCCTCCTCCTCTCAATTTCTGGATGTCTCTATCCAATAAATAAATAAAAATAATGAAATAATAATATAAATAAGTATATTCTGGGAGCCAATTGGTGGCGACCTGGTTAAGTGCATAATACTAAATGTAAGGACCTGTGCAAAGATCCAAGTTTGAAGTCCCCCACTTGCCTACCTGCAGAGCAGGATGCTTCAGAAGTAATGATGCTTCAGAAGTAATGAAGCAGGTCTGGTAAATATAACAAACTAACACACTTTTTTTTTTTTGCGGAGAAATGAACTCAGAGTATCAGGCATATATGCTACTGCTTAGTTATCATCTTGAGCCAGTTCAGTACTTTGAGAGAAAGAGGTAAGTGGGAGATACTTCACAGCATTGTACTGCTTTCCATAGTCTTCCCTGGTGTAGTTCTTAGTGCTTTCATGTAGCGACTGGGAGTGACTGCAGAACCCTACACATACTAAGGCAGGTGCTCTTCTTATTGAGATAGCTTCTGGACCCAAAGGAACATGTTATTTTTTTAATGATTTTTCATGTGAAAAACTTAATTAAAATGCACTACCTGCAATTTGATTCCTATTACTGATTCTTGCTATTGTCTAGGAAATAATCTGCTTTTTTAGTTCCCACTTTTCATTTTAAAAAAATGCTAAAGCTTCTCCCACCTGTGTTTCTGTAGATATTAGTCAGCATTTATCACCAGAGTGTTATATACTTGACTGCAAACAAAACATAAAGATGTGGCGGGATATAGAGGAACTGCAGTGCTGATGGCCCTCTGGTAGGAGCTCTAATAATGGATTAAGATTGATGGACTTCTGACAAAAGGATTTGGAAAGTCCTGAGAGGTCTCTTAGGCCTCAGTTGGCACCAGAAGTAAGAAGAGGAGAGTAGGCACTGAAGGGACTTAAGGTCACAGCCCGCATCCCTTTAGAAAAAGAATCAAGGTCATTTACAAGATGACAACTGCTGAAACAGCTGTTTGGTTTCCTATTAGCACATCATCTTCTATTTTAACCTACACATCAAAAGTATAGAAAAAATATTGAAATTGCCTATTAAATAGAGTATTTAATATTTTCAAGCAGAGTAAAATCCCAATCTTGCTTCTTGGTTCTGATCTAATTAGAGCTCTTTTTTTTTTTTCCAGGAAAGACAGAAAGTTCAGTGGCTTGGTAATAGTAAATCAAGAAATTAATAGTGGGAGTAGGGCGGTAGTGCAGAGGGTTAAGAGCACATGGCGAAGTGCAAGGCCCTGCCTAAAGATCTGGGTTAGAGCCCTGGCCCCCTACTTGCAGAGGGAGGGGGTTCACTTCACAAGCAGTGAAGCAGGTCTGCAGGTGTCTATCTTTCTCTTCCTCTCTCTGTCTTCCCCTCCTCTCTCCATTTCTCTCTGTCCTATACAACAACAACAACGGCAGCAGTAGTAACAATGACAACAACAACAACAAAAATGGAGAAAATGGCCGCCAGGAGCAGTGGATTTGTAGTGTGGACATCAAACCTCAACAATAACCCTGGAGGCAAAATAAATAAATAAATAAATAATGAAAAGATAAAGAAAAAAGATATAAATATTTACAGCTATTCAAAATCTGAATGCCCTCACTAGGTAATGGTAAATATGATTTCTGTTCTCATTTACTGTTCAGATTTAAGAAACTTTTTTCTCTCCCTCTGTCTTCTATCCACTTCTTTCCTCTCTCTTATGCCTAAAGGTTACAATTTTATGTTTCTACACTATGTTATGATCACCACCAAACATCTAGTTTCTGTTCACTAAAAACTGACTGCTGTTTACTTGTTTTATCCAACCCATTTCCCTTCTTATACAGAATTTGCTGTCAGATTCTAAGGGTCTTCTTTTTCTTATCTCTGCTTGTTTGGTTGTTTCTTTGTCTTCAACAAGTTAGTAAAATCATATGGTACTTGTCATTTCAGGACTGACTTATTTCACTAAGCATTATACCCTCAAGGTTCATCCAAGTCCATTACCAGTTATCACTAAGGAAGCATGAATCAAAATCATGAGGAGATATTACTTGTTCTATCTTGAACTCTCTCCTTTTGACACAGTTCCTCATTCTATTAATACTGTGTTGTTGTTTTTTCTTATATTTACTCCCATTTTTCCACCATCTTCTTTTAGTCCTCAATGATGGAGCTTTCTCTTCTCCTTACCTTCTAAATATTGAATACTCCAAATATAATCCTTCAATCTATACTTGTCTTTTTCAGTCACTGCCTAGAGTTTCGTATAGTGCCACTAGTTATACAAAATAAATAAACAAACAAACAAAAGAAAAATACAGAAGATTTACTGTTCTAGTTTTGAATTTCTCCCTGGTTTAGAAAACTGACTAATAATCTGGTGATAGAAAAAAAAAGGTCATTTTCTTATATTTTCAATTTATTTCCAATTTCTGACCATTCTTATCGCCACTGCCCAAGATTAAACTTTTAGTCACATCTCAAATAGACTTATCACAAGGAACTTCTTGTTATCTACTAGACATCATTCATACTTAAATTAAATATTTTTTTAAATGCAAACTAGATTAGGATACTTCTCAACTTTAAACCTTCTAATGTTTTTTTTTTTCCTTTTCATTCATAACAGAAACCAAAGGCTGTGTGGCCTACAAAGTTGACAATTTGTGTTTCTCCAATTCCCTGACTTATTTTCCTTTCTCCCTAGGAGTCTCAACATGCTAAGGCCTACCTAGTTCTCTTCTGCTCCTCAAACAGACCCTAATTCACCCTTCAGAACATTTGCACTTACTGCATTCTTCTACATGCCTCTCCTAGATACCCACACAAGTGTCTTTTACTTTCTCTTCACTCAAGTTTGCTTCATGAATAACTTTGTTAGCTTTCCCCAGCCACCCATCTAGTTGCACTCTATCCGTTTACCCTCATTTATTGATCATAACACAGCATCACAATATTTTGCTTATTGCTTCTTGTTTGCCTCTTCCCACTAAAATGTAAGCCACAGTAAGGACTGATACTGTCTCAGTCAAAGACTGTCTGACACAGAGTAGATACTCAAATAGCATATTTTGTATACTGGGAAGACAGAATAATCATTATATAAAAGACTTTCATGCCTGAGTCTCTAAGGTCCCAGATTCAATCACCAGCACCACTAGAGGCCAGAGCTGATCTCTGTCTGTCTGTCTATCTATTCTATCTTCTACTTAATCTAACCTACCTATCATCTAAATATCTATTATCTATTTCTTTCTAATTAGAATAAAATTTTAAAAATAATATTTTGAAATAGTAAAATAGTGAAAATGGATATAATTTATAAAATGGCCAATATTGCAAGTTCTTAGAGCTAGCCTAACTTTGATGCACTCGAGAAATACAATATTTTGGTGCTATGGGGAAAGGAAAGGTATGTATAAAAAGGGTAAGGAAAGGCAGCATGGGGCAATGGGATAGAGTCAAGAACTACAATGCTGCAGACTACAAGCATTCTAGTGGACAGTGAGAACACTGAAATTATGAACCCACTCTCCAAATGCCAACTGAATTATCTTGGATAAAGGAGCTATATTTTTTCTGTGTTACTGTTTATCACTAAGGTATGTTTTTAATTATTATCGTGATGCTGTATATTTTCATTATGAAAAAGCATTGTACCTAAGATACCTACCTTAGATAGTTATAGGACTATCTTCACCCTTTATATCTCATTACAGTTGTATGTCCCTCTCTACTACCTTTCATCCTCTCTCTTTTATCCCTTAAAAAAAATGCTCTTTTGATCAATCATGGACCTAAGAGCTGGAATAGTGCAGATGAAGAGTTGGGGGGGTCCTCCATTTTGTAGATAGCTAGTAGGCCTTCAACCCTTTGCATCCCACAATGACCTTGGATCCATCCTCCCAGAGGGTAAAAGAATAGGAAAGCTATCAGGGGATGGGATGGGATATGGAGTTCTGGCAGTGGGAATTGTGCGAAGTTGTACACCTCTTATCCTATGGTTTTGTCAATGTTTCCTTTATATAAATAAAACATATTTTTAAAAAATGCTCTTTTACCTTCCACGATACAAAGATTACTCCAGACATCAGATTCCTGGTTGTTAAGCCATTTGAAAATGTTTTTTTCTTTTGTCAACACCCTCAACTCATCATCAGTACAGAGTGCTAATCGTGTCTCAAAATTCCTTTCTGCTTGTCATGACAATACAAATCCTTCTCATCTCACACCTGAAACAGTTTAATCACTTACCCTTCAGACCATCTTCAACTTCCTCCCTTAATTTCATCCATGTACATCTAACGCGGACTTTAAACAGAAACAATTTTCATTTCTTCTGCCTTTACTTAATCACCAAGGTAAAAAGTCTTTTCAACCTAGTATTCCTTTCATGCTAATCTCTACTCAGCTTCTCCCCATTCAGTAAGGGATGAGTTTGAAGAAACTTTGCCATTTTCAGTAAGATTTTTTTCCCCCTCTCATTTATGTGTCCTCCTGCATACTAGTATCTCATTTGACTTTAATTCAAAGGAAAAAGAGAAGATAAACAAAACATCTGAAGTGTAGTCATATCCGTTTATACCACTTTCTGACACACATGGGTGAATTCTGTTGCTGCACTATTCTTAGTTAAGGGAAGTTTGATGAGGCTGATAACAGAAGACTGGAGCCTTACCTCTCTATTGCTTGTTATTTCTTGTTTTCCTCTTCCCTTTAAAAGGCAAGCCACTATTAGAATTGAGACAATTCCCCTCCACTTTAATGTTCTTCCTTATCTAGGATCCCTCCACCACAATATATATAAGTTTTCTGATGCTTTCAGGATTTTCAAAACACAAACCTGAAAGTTATTCTGTCTGTTTTTTAAATTTTATTTTTTATATCTTTATTTATTTATTTATTAGATAGACACAGCCAGAAATCAAGAGGGAAGGGGGAGATAGAGAATGAGAGAGACAGAGAGACACCTACAACACTGTTTCACCACTTGCAAAGCTATCCCCCTGCAGGTGGGGAAAGTTATTCTGTCTTACATGTTGTCCCTTAGAATCCATTCAGCTGGATATCTTCCTAAGTGGCAGAAAAGGAGAGGAAAAGTTAAGGAAAAAATTATCTAGCCCCAAGAATAAGAGCCAGCTTTTTCTGGAAGATATACCTGTGTCATATCTGTTAATAAAAATTATTCTGTAAGATATTTGAATTGGATTCATATGGAAATTTATCTCATTCCACTTAATATAAATATAATGTGGTTCCTATAAATCTTATATGACATTATGGGAAGTTTACCCATTTGTACTTGGCCTGAATCCTTATACTATTAAAAGATAAGAATTTTCCAGTATAAATTGAGGAATACATGAAACAATGACTATGTCATAATCTTTTTATATTTATGACATAGAGGTTAAGAAATAGAATGAATTGGGAGCCGGGCGGTGGCGCAGTGGGTTAAGTGTACATGGAAGAAATAGAGTGAATGCTTGAAACCTCTGTTTATTAATTATAGTCTGAAGGTAGCACTCTGTGTACATAGGAGAAAATATTATAAAATATGAAATATTTTTTCCAAAAGGTGTCAAGAAGTGCACACTTGTGTGTGTAGTAATCTGTGTACATAGGAAAAAATATTATAAAATATGAAATATTTTTTTCCAAAAGGTGTCAAGAAGTGCACACTTGTGTTGTATGTAGAAGATCTATCACATACTCCATCTTTTCACCCTAATGTCTAATCCTGACTTTTTTCTATGTAATTTTTATTTTTCATGTCTTTGTGCTCTCTACAAAACAAGTAAAACGGTTTATTTATGGTAGTTACATTTGTGGAGAGGTTTTGGGAAATGTCTTGGAATTCCAATACATTTTACTTTTTAAAATAGTTAATAGATTGAATCATGAGTTTATTTACTCTTCGTTGGTTATAGAAAGTTGTATTATATTGATTTTTAATATGAATTAAATTATTTGTTTCTCTGACTCTCAGTTTCTGCAATCAAGTTTCTTTTCATCTTTGTTAAAAAATTGTTGCTTTTTTGCCCATATTTACAATTTAGGCAGCAGACATTTTGATTTCTATTTGTAAATTTTTATGTTTTTTTTTCTTCTGGAATGATGAATAGCAAGTCACCCCACTTATAGGTGAAACTTAAGAAACAAGAAAAGAAAGGGAAACACACAAGGTGAAACTGAGCAATACATATGGCAGCAAAACAAAGAACTCTAAAGGACAGGATGGGGGCAGTAGAGAAGGTTTTGGGGTTCCCGTGTATGATGGTGGAAAAGGTCCTAAGTTGGAGGTGGGAGTGTCATGCAGAAACCTATCTTATCAAACAAGATATTGTACCAATGTCTCAACAACTGTTACTTAAACCACTGTTCCCTCCCATTTAAATAGTCTGGGGAAAAAAAGCACAAAAATTAGAGAAGTATACAATCATAGAATTGTATTTGCCACTAGAGCTTCACTTGTGTTTAATTTCATTCCTTCTAATTCAACTTCTTTAAAACTATCTTCATTTATTTATTGGATAGAAGTTTCCATAAATCAAGAGGAAAGGGAGTGGTAGAGAATGAGAAACACCTGCAACATTGCTTCACCACTTGCAAAGCTTTTCCCTTGCAGGTGAGGACTGGGGGCTCAAACCCAGATCTTTGCACGTTGTAACATGTGCGCTCAACCAGGTACGCCACCACCTGGCCTGTTGTTTCTGACTCAGCTTTTTTTTTTTTTCTTTTCTTTTTTTTCATGTCAGGAATAAATAGAGAAAAAGAAAGAGGGAATAACAGAACAGCAATGGAATTTATTCACATTGTGTTGGTATTTCTATGTAGTACTGGAAGTTTTTTAAAAATGTAGTTTATTTTATTTTTACTTGTTTTATTTGTTGGATTGAGAAGAAATCAATACAGAGGAAGCAGGATATAAAAGGGGAGAGAGACAGAAACATGTGAAATACTATTTAACTGCTCATGAAGATTTGCCCCTATAGGAGGGTGTCGGTTGGGGCCAGGTGTCGGGCTGCGCCACGGAGAAGAGAGAGGAGGTCCAGAGCAAATGGGGTACACAAATCTTTATTATAGGATGGGGGGTGGCTCAGGCCACGTGGAGTCAGCTGACAATGACCGTCCCCAGTATCTCACCAGTCCCCACTACCTCACCACCGGGCAAGAAGGAAGGGGCGCTGAGAGAGAGAGACAGCTGAGAGAGAGCCCAGAGAGAGCGTGCGGGGGGAGGGGGGAGTGAGAGAGCTTTTATTGGGCAACAACCAGGGGTGACGTGTGGGGGCAGGATTGGTTGAAGGGGGCACTGCTAGGATTTCGCCGGGCGTGGTAAAACCTGGGGGCAGAGACTGCATCAGAATAATTCCTCAGCATCAGGAGGTGACCAGAAACTTGAACCTGGTCCTTGCTCATTGTAGCGTGTGCACTCAACCAAGTGAACTACTGCCTGGCCCTTGTGGCACTGAAGTTTGAATCTGGATTGCATGCATGGGTAAGCTGTCTTCTGGTGCTTATAATAACAGAGTTTCAAAGCTGAAGGAAACAATTCAATGCCTAACATTTAAAAATATATCCAGAATTGTATAACTCAAAGTAAAAGTGCTCAATAGTCATCGGTGATTAGACTTAGACCTAATAAACCTGGTATCCTAGTTGAAATGCCTCAAAAATGCATTATAAATTCTCTGATTGATTGGACTTAGACCAAATTAGCCTGGCGATCTAGCAGAAAGGTCCAGAGAAGACAGCTCCCAAAAACCCAATTCTGATTGGGTTCAACAAATGACCCTCAATGCTTAAACAATGGGGAGAAAGTCTAAGGTCATCAGATAATGAGAGGACTACAGAAGTTGAATAAAGGCAATAGACTGGCTCACTTAATAATGGCCCTTTTGGTCAATATCACACCACCTCATTATTGGGGGCCCTAGTAAGGGAATCCTTGGATGCCCACATAAATATGATGGGTCTAGACATCTAATGGATCCCTCTCTCCAGCACCACTGTTCACTCCCATCAGAGACGTCATCATATGCCTTCTTGTGGGTGTTCCAAGGACCTTTCCCTCACCACAAAGCAGTGATGGTAGGGATTGCCCCAGTCTCCGAAGGGAGGGTGAGATATCTTGTCCTGCCACTTTAGGAAAACTCCTCTCCAAATAAGTGCAACCTGAAATGTTTCCAGCTGTGAGTTCAGACCAATAAAGATTTAGAGGTTACACAAGTCCTTGTCCTAAATTACACACACACACACACACTGGCCCTGGATGTGGTGGATGCATATACTTATTTTTTTACAAAGAAGTAATTACATTTTTATTTTAGTAATATAGACAGAGTATAGATAGTTCTAGGAAGAAGTGAGAATCTGTGTGCCAGTTGATTTTATTTATAGAATATTTTTTGCCCTAATGCAGCTTTCTAGCCCTTTTCTCAAATCTGACAGTATTTTCTCAGACAATATCTTTATCCAACTTCATGTTAGTTATCAAATTCAAGCAAAATTACCATAGTTTTGGGCCCCTAGAGACATGGCTGAAATGGACTTCCTTCCACACTAAAATCAATAATCTCATCTGTCAGTCAAAGTTCAGGGCGCCAGTATGCCAGGCTAGCTTCGCGGTGGGAAACAGACGACCAGGGACACATGGCTGAGTGGAGAAGCAGTATTTCTTTATTCATGAGCGAACCCTTCAAAAAACTAATCTAATCTAATCTAATCACGACCCAAATCTGTCCTGCCTCTCTCTCCTCCAGCGGCAGAGTCAGGAACCAAGCAAGTATGTAGGATAGGGGGCATGGAGAAGCAAGAAGTGGAAACGGCAAGGACTAAACCAAAATCTCCCAGAGGCAGGGGGAGTGAGACCAAACCAGTGTAACAGAATGACCATGTTAATAGACCACAACGTCAAGCAATGTAACAGAAGAGATCCCAGAAGCAGATCTAGAAGCATACCAACACTCATCTACTCTGTTCTGACTTTTTGGTTCTTACTCATTGACCAGTTTGTGTGGCTTTATATTATGAAACATTTCAGACACCAAGTTGCAGATGCTACCATGATTCCACCCTGACTTCTCTGGCCAGATGACCTTACCAATGTGTCCTGGAACAGTGCCTTTCTAGAGCACTACCCAAGTAGGGAAAGATAGAAGCAGACTGGGAATATGGATCGACCTGCCAATGCCCATTTCCAGTGGAGAAGCAATTACAGAAGCCAGAACTCCTACCTTCTGTACCACCAAAACTGTTGTGATCCATATTTTCAGTGTGGGAGAAGTAATAGAAGGAAGAGGAAAGAGGGCTCTGAACTCCAACTCCATCAGGACCCAGAGAGAGAGGAGGAGAAAGGAAGGGAGAGAGGAACATTTGAATGTAGTATTAGAGTTATGTGTGGCCTGGAGGGGAACAGAGAACCTGGAAGAAAAAGGGAGAAATTATGTACAAATGTAGACAGATAGTTGTAGAGATGATATGTAACCCATGTCTACAATCTTAGGAGAATTCGGTGGCTTGCAATGGAGGGATTGGGTATTCAGCACTCTAGTGGTGTGAATAATATGGCATTATGCCCCTGTTTGCATGTACTTTTATAAATCAATACTAAATCACTAATTATATATACATATATATATGCAGACAAGTCTAGATTTATTTATTAAATGTTAAATATCTTGTAATGGTAAAATTAGGTATAGAAAAAAATTATCTGAATTCCAGAGTTTTTAAAAAAAGCCCTGAATGAATCGTGTTTATTATTATATTATCAAATATTTATGGTTCATAAGAAATATGCCATAAATATTTTCATAATGAATGAATTTAAAATCCAAATCTACCATAGCAATTTTAGAAATAATGTAGAAAACATAAATGACCTGTGAATTCACTAGGGTTCTAGACCTATTTTTGGTAAAAGATAATTCCAAAGTTTACTAAGAAGTATTCTCACTATAATGTAAAGGAAAAAAAAAAAGAAGAAATAGCCATATTAATTACTGATAAAGACTTCAGGACTGAGCAAATTTATCAAAGGTGAATAATAGTGGGCCATTATATAAGGATGCAAGAATTATTTTACAGTAAGACATAAAATGTCTTAATACTTATGGACCTAACATCAGAGAATAAAAATACATAAAAATTTATAGATCCAGGGGCCAGGTGATGGTGCACCTGGTTGAGTGCTCATGTTACAATTCACAGGGACTTGAGTTAGAGCCCTTGGTCCCACCTGCAGGGGGAAAACTTTGCAAGCAGTGAAGCAGTGCTGCAGGTATCTCTTTCATTCTCCCTCTGTCTCTCTCTCCCCTCTCAATTGCTGGCTGTCTTTATCCAATAAATAAATTAATTAATATGTTAATTAATTAAGAAAGTATAGATACATAGAAAGAAGTAGTCTAATCATCTCTATTTTAGCTGACAAATTCAGAGGAACAGCAGCAAGAACATAGTTGAATACACCACTACCATTAATCGACTGGGTATAAAAAATTCTAGGCACTACTCACTCAAAAGAACAAAATAATACACAGTCTAATCAGGGTCACATTTGATCAAATAGACTACATTTTAGACCATAAAATATAGCATATTATAAAATAATAAATGTTGGAAGAGAAAAGTATCTCAGAAGTTGAGCACAGGATTTCTATGTCTGAAGACTTAGAATCCAATAAAGCCTGGCTCGAGTCAAAGAGATATGAAACAAAAGTAGGAAACGCAGTAAAAATTTCAGTAATACTAAGATTTCATCTCATCAGCAGTTAAATATAGTTCTCAAAATACGAGATTATGTATAATTGAGAGTTCAAGTAAAAATAGCAAAGCATTTGGGACTTAAGAGAAGACAGAAACTTAGTAAAAACCTGTCCAGGAAATACCAGTTCATTTACACAGTAACTCCTCATCCTCAACTTGAAAATCTTGGGAGCAGCTGTGCATTTTCTTTGTTTCCAAAACTTAGTCCAACTCCCTTTTGACCCATTGTGCGTCTTGGCAGTCTGCTTCACATTCTGCTGGTACCTTTTGTGCAGAGACAGTCAGCCTGAGGAGAACTCAGGATCCTCTCATTCCAGGACTACTGCTGGAAATGTCTCCAGGGACAGTGCCAATTCCTTCATCCAGCTTTATGTCACTGGTTTTCCCTTTGGGGAATTTTCCTGACTCTCCAAGAGACTCTTCACCTCTACTTTTCTCAGTCAGTACTGAAACAATTTTGTTTAATTTTTTTTTCTGTTTCATCCTTACATACAATACCAACTAACTTTTGCAATCTAAATTTAGCTGTGTTATTCTACAGTTTAAAAAGTAGAAAGCTATTTTTTACTTTAGGGATTAAGTCTGAGAAATTGTGACTTTAAAAAATTAGAAAAGTTCTGGCTAAAGTACTTTCTTATATTTTATGCCAGAATCTTTTTGTTCTTATAATCTGCCCCCCCAACACCCCCTACACTGGTTACAGAGTGGAAAAAAACTATTCATTCAAGTCATCTCTAAATGATTATTATGATACTTCCATTCATTTATATACATATGTAGGAAGAGAATTATTTATTTCCACTATCCTGAACCATGGAATTGTGGGGATTTGGAATATTAATTTTAAGAGCTGGTTTGCAGACCAGTATAATCAAAGTCTTCTACCAAAGAACTAAACATGAACAAAAGTGTAAGTGTCTGCTGAAAGAAGTTTCTTTTGCCTAACTAGACTTTAATCAAATTAACTATTTAAAAATAGTGGGAGAACATGATGAATTCAATTATCATGCTGAACAAAATTAATTTGTGGATCTATATAACTTATGGGAGATCTACATGCTGTATATGAGAGAAAGTATACATGTAAATTTGCATCTTTCTTACTCAAACACAATATTATTGACAATATAGGCTGAGAGTCAGAAATTTCACCTTTTTTTCCTCCTTTTCTTTTACAGAATAGAGGAATATTGAAGGGGGAGAGGGAGAGAGATGGAGATAACCTGCAACACAGCAACATCACTCATGAAGCTCCCCTATCACACACCCTGCAGATGGGACCAGAGCCTTAAACCAGGATTCTTGTACTCGGTGAGTCACTGCCTGCGCCCCCCTGGAAGATCACCTTTGAATGATTATGTATTAATATTAACTTCCTGGGGGTCGGGTGGTGGTGCAGTGGGTTAAGCGCATGTGGCGCAAGGACCGGCGTAAGGATCCTGGTTGGAGCCCCAGCTCCCCACCTGCAGGGGAGTCACTTCACAGGCGGTGAAGCAGGTCTGCAGGTGTCTATCTTTCTCTCCCCCTCTGTCTTTCCCTCCTCTCTCCATTTCTCTCTGTCCTATCTAACAACGAACAACATCAATAATGGCAATAATAATAACCACAACCAGGCTACAACAACAAGGGCAACAAAAGGGGGAAAAAATGGCCTCCAGGAGCGGTGGATTCATGATGCAGGCACCAAGACCAGCAATAACCCTGGAGGGAAAAAAAAAAAGAATTATTAACTTCCTATTGAGCTACTTTACATGTATAAGGAAGACCGAGGTGTTTTTGCTGTCAAGGCATTAAGCAACTGTTTATTTTAATACACATGTTTGATCACACCTCTCAAAACTTCACTGAAACTCTATACCACACAAGGTAAAATGAAAGCTACTTAGCCTGTCATTAGGAAAAAAATAAACCTTCATGATATAGAGTCAGTTTCTCTCTGGGAGAGTACTATATTAGACACAGCTGTTAGTTAATCCAGTATTAGTTCTCAAGTATTCTTCTCCTTTCGTGAACTGTTGCAGATTTTCAAAAGTTACACAGTACATTGCCAACTTTTATTTGGGTTGCTGTGTGTCACAGCATGTTATGTGACACTGTGTTTGCCAGATAGAGACTTGCAAGCAGAATCAGTGGATAAATTTCTGGCAAGACTTTTGTTCTTCGTAAAGAAAATAGATGCACTAAAATGCTCTTCTCCCTGTATTTTTCCTTGCCCAAACAAATGATCAGATGCTTAGGTCTGTTTCTATATACTTCAGATGCTGTGAGTAGAGTGACAATGATGATATATGGTGATAATGTGGCATAATAAGGGTGGTAATAATGATTAATATGATGATAACAATTATGATTGTCATGAGGAGGTAAAGAATATTCTAGGGGTCAGGTGGTATTCTAGGGGTCAGTGGGTTAAGCGCACATGGAGCCAAGCCTGGTTCGAGCCCCCGGCTCCTCACCTGCAGGGGAGTGGATTCACAGGTGGTGAAACAGGTCTGCAGGTGTCTATCTTTCTCTCCCCCTCTCTGTGTTCCCCTCCTCTCTCCATTTCTCTCTGTCCTAACCAACAACGGTGGCATCAATAACAACAACAATAATAACTACAACAATAAAACAAGGGCAACAAAAGGGGGAAAAAGAATATTCTAACACATTACTTTAGGGTATCCATATTATTTACTTCTTTTTAAAATTGTTATTATCTGTATTATTTTCGTCTATATCAATGTAATGATTTCCTAGTAAAGTATAGTCAGATTAAGTTTTTACCACCCCACTATTGGAATACAGGTTTGAGCTGAGACTTTTCATGAGTCTCTTAATCCATCTCTATTCCAAAAGTCTTACCTTTTTTTTTGTTTGTTTGTTTGCTTGCTTGCTTTTTGCCTCAAGGGTTATTACTGGGGCTCGGTGACTGCACTGCTTCTAGAGGCTATGTTTTCCCTTTTGTGACCTTTGTTGTTTTATTGTTGTGGTTATTATTATTGTTGTTATTGATGTCATTGTTGGCTAGGACAGAGAGAAATGGAAAGAGGAGGGGAAGACAGAGAGAGGAAGAGAAAAAGTCACCTGCAGATGGGGCGCTAGGGTTTGAACCTGGATCCTTATGCTGGTCCTTGCACTTTGTGCAATGTGTGCTTAACTCGCTGTGCTACTAGCTGGTGCCCTGTCTTATGTTTTTCAAATGAATATCTTTGAAAAAACTAGAACAGTATTTTTCCAGGGCTGCATCACTTGGTCTCATTATTTATATTCTTTTATTCTTTTATTTTTATTTTTTGCCTCCAGAGTTATCATTGGGACTGGCTGCAGTCACTACTAATCCTCTGCTCCTCGTGAGCTTTTTTTTTTTTCCCCTTTCTATTTGATTGGATAGTACAGAGATAAATTGAGAGAGGAGAGGAGAGGTAGAGAGAAAGAATAAAGATAATACACCTGCAAAACTGCTTCACCACTCATGAAGTGTCCCGATCCCCCCCCACCACCACCACCAGTTGGGGAGTGGGAGCTCAAACCCTGGTCCTAAAGTATGGCAATGTGTTCGCTTAACTGGGTGCACCAAAGCCTGACTGCCTTATTATTCATATTCAAGTAGGTCACCTGCTATTGTGTTTCTAGGAACCAACCTTTTTCAGAAAAACACGTATCATTTGCTTGTGACTAACTAGGAAACAGGATCTCCCTTATAACTTAAATCCTGTGCTAGAGTAACTTAAAGAATGCTTCAGGGGTTAGGGAGACAGCATGATGGTTATGGAAAAGACTCACGCCTGATGCTATGAGATATCAGGTTCAATCCCCAGCAGCACTGAGCAGTACTTCGCCCCCCCACTGTGTGTGTGTGTGTGTTTCTCCATATCTCTCTCTCATTAAAATAAAGTCACTTCACAGAAGGAGAAGCAAGTCTGCAAGTATCTATCTTTCTCTCCCCTTCTCTGTCTTTCCCTCCTCTCTACATTTCTTTCTGTGCTAGCCAACAACAACAACATCATTAACAACAGCAATAATAACTACAACAACAATAAAAAACAATAAGAGCAACAAAAGGGAAAATAAATATTAAAAATTTAACTAAATAAAATATTAATTAGAAAAAGAAAGAAAATGTGTTTAAAAAAAGAAAAGAAAAAAGAATATCTCACTATTTCCTTCCTCAATCCCTGAGAAAAAATTAGTTCCCTGTGTCTGAGGATACTAGTTTCCTTTAGACTATCTGTGTAATGCTGACATATATTAAAGCTCACTCCAAAGAAAATCCACCTAGGGGACTGGGCAGTGGTACATACAGTTAAGTGCACATATTACCAGGCCCTAGGAACCTGCTTCCCGTCTACAGGAGGTCTGTTTCAGGAACAGTGAAGCAGATCTGTAGGTGTCTCTCTCTATCTTCCCATCTCTCTCAATTTCTCTCTGTCTTATCTAATAAAAATTAGGGCCGCAGGAAGCTGTGGGTGGGTTCATAGTGGTGGCACCAAGACTCATCGATAATCCTGGTGGCAAAAAAAAAAAAATCCTTATTTTAATTCTCCTTCCAGACTCTTGTCATTCTCTTGCTTAATAACTGTGCCTTTTATAAATCTCTGTTTCAGTACTGATACTCAATTTCCCATGTATCTTTTCCTTTTAAAAATATTATGTTTACTAATTATTTATAAAATTATAAGATAACATGGGTATAGTTCCACACCCACCATCAAAGCTCCATGTTCCTTTCCCCTCAATATATATCTATCTTTTTTTATTATATTGTAAACTCCTTGATTCTAGGGTCTATGCCAGACTGTAGAAGTTGGTCTGAGAAATTATTTTGCTTAAAGACTTTTGTTTAATTAACTCATCCATCCAAGAAAAAGACAAACAGACCTATGCATCTGATCTTTTGTTTGGGTGAGGGAAAATACAGGGAGATGAGGATATTAGAGCATCTATTTTCTTTACTAAGAACAAAAGTCTTTCCAGAAATTTATCCACTGTTAACCTACAGGTTCCAGATTGTAGGTATTAGATTATACTTTGTGGAAAATGAACACCAGAACTAGAGCTGGCCATCTGGATAGGATTCCCATACACATGGGCCAGATTCACATCCAGGCACCGTATGAGAATGCAAGGACATTGGGGATCTTCTAGTGCTGTGTTATCTCTCCTTCCCTCTGTAAATCTCTTTATCAGAATAAAACTTGCATAAGATCTTGCATGTGCAAGATCTTGACTACAACCTATAGTAACAAAGCATCACTAACCATTTTGGAAAGATAGTGAACTGCCACTTAGTTCATTTCTTAACCAACAAGGTATTAACAAATAAACTTGAAGTGCAAGTTGGAGAATTTAAACTGTGTTCTCTTCCTTTAAATTATTTTCATTTCTCTGTATTGGGCAAGACTTATATCTGAAACTTAGATATCATCCTCTTTGACTAGTTTCTAATGCCACCCACGAAGCATTTAGGCAGCTATCAGACTGAACATTTCTTTATGAGAAGCATCAAAACATAGACTCCCATACTGCTTAGAGTTTCTATAGAAAATAACTGCAATTTTGCCATGAGTTTTGAAGAAGTATATTATTAATTGTTGAAAATATTGTTATTGAAATAGTCCCAAAAGATTGCAATATGATTGTGGCAAAAAGAACAAAGTTTTTAACAAACAGATTGGCTGCTATGGATTAAACTGCTATTCCACAGCCAATTTTTTGTAGCATACCATGTTATGCAATAAAATACATGCTCCCCCAAACATGGGCCTTTGCTATCTTTTCGGATTAAATTATAGCATCTTTCAAATGATTTTTGGTATGTGTGATACTTTATCTTCATTATAGAGAAAACATTTTGGATATGAACTTTAGAGAAAAACATGGCTTCATCAAGTCACAAATAAATTACATATGGTCCATTAAAAACTGTCAGTTCAATTCAGATAACATTTATTTATTATTAGTTGTTTTAAAGGTTTATAGTCATTTTCTAGATTATTCCATTGCACTTTACTTACCCTCATTTAAAATTATTTTTTTCTATTATGAACTGTCTAATTTTTTCCATTACCTTCTACTGAAAGTTAAATAAAATATGCTGTCATTTGCCTCTTAGATTATAATCATCCTCTTCTCAGAACTGCCAGTGGGCTCTGTGCCACCTATTTGCATGTGCTGTGTTGATATATGACTGTTCAGAGAAGTAAATTTACTTTATCAAGATACACTTATTATGTGGCACTGGTCTATGCCAAAGTAAATCAAGCAAGGGACTCTATCATCCCACTATTACAATATTTCTAAAAGCATCTTAAAGTTTTAATACACCAGAACACTTTCTTTTTATTTTTATTTCACATAATTTAGCTTCAGAGATGAGTTCATTTGATGTAGGACTTTTCTTATATATGTCAATAGGTCAGAAAGATACAAAAGTCATTTATTGGTCAAAATCTGTTAAAAGTAATAAGTGTCTTGGATTGAAGCTATATTTAAATGCTTTAGAGCACCAGACTTGTGTGTCTAAGACATCAAGACCACAAGTTCAATCACCACACCTTCAGAAACCATAGCTGATTGGTGCTCTGGGCTTCCATTCTTCCCTTTTCTCTTTCCTAAAATAAATCCTTTTCTTTTTATTAACTTTACTTATTTATTAGATAGAGACAGCCAGAAATCTAGAGGGAAGGGGGAGATAGAAAGGAAGAGAGACAGAGAGACACCTGAAACACTGTTAAACCACTTGTGAAGCTTTCCCCCTGCAGGTAGGGATGGGAGACTAGATCCCTGGATCCTTGTTTGTTGTAACATGTGCACTCAACCAGGTGCACCACCATCCAGCCACCCTAACAATAACTCTTTAAAATGCATTTATTTTTAAAATAGCAAAAATATGAAAGCAACCTAAATGCCCATTAACAAATGACTGGACAAAGAAGTTATGGAGTATTATGTGGACTACTACTCTGCAGTATTAAAAGAAGGTATTGTATTATTTGGGACAAAATGATGGAAACGGAGGCAAAAGGCAACTATGAGTTAATTTATATCATATGTGGAATATAAATAACTAAAGCAAATGAGCTTGAAAAGAAACTAAACAAACTTAGTTTTTGTAAAAACAAACAAACAAACAAACAAAAAACCCTGTCAAGTATCGTGGGTGGGGATGAATCAAACAATTCTGGTGGTGGTTGCAATGACATACACAAGCACATATGGATATGAAACTATACCCCTATAATCTTATAATTTTTTTGGGTTTTCTGAACTTTATTCTGATCTCTCCAAAAAACAACTTCACACAGCACAATGAGTCAGAAATATAACAGATATGTAGAGTTGAAGGAAAATATCGGTATTTAAATTCCAAAGAATATACATTAGTCACTGGGTAGATAGGTATGCTAACTTGGCAATATATTTCTGTGGTATCTGACAGAACAGAAGATCATAGTGCTGTGTGATTTTTATCATAAAGGATTTTCAATTTATTGTTTAGGAAGACAGATCTGCAAGTATCTGCTTTATCCCTAATGACTATAGAATGTAAATAATCTTGTTATAACTATATTTCGTGTAAATTTTTCTCTCTCAGTGACATAGATTTCCCTCTAGGCAATTTCATTAATTTTTTTTCCTCTGGCCAGCAAACACAATACATTCTTGACTTCCTGCTTAAAATAGATCCTGCTGGATTCTGTCTTAAAGCTTTACTCATAGTCAAGTCATTTCACCATTGGAACACATCAACTGTTGTCTTATGAGAATAGTGTCTCTAATGCCTCTTGTGCAGAATGACTGCATATAAAGCATTTCTTAGAGTTCTCATACGTCATATATGAATCTTTTTTTTTTAAAGGAGACATTAACAAAACCATAGGATAAGAGGGGTATAACTCCACACAATTCCCACCACCAGATCTCCGTATCCCATCGCCTCCCCTGATAGCTTTCCTATTCTTTATCCCTCTGGGAGTATGTACCCAAGGTCATTGTGGGATGCAGAAGGTTGAAGGTCTGGCTTCTGGAATTGCTTCCCCACTGAATATGGGTATTGACTGGCCAATCCATACTGCCAGTCTGCCTCTCTCTTTCCCTAGCAGGTTTGGGCTCTGGGGAAGAGGAGCTCCAGGAACACATTGGTGGGTTGTCTGTCCAGGGAAGTCTGGTCGGCATCATGCTGGCATCTGGAACCTGGTGGCTGAAAAGAGAGTTAACATACAAACCCAAACAAATTGTTGAGCAATTATGAACCTAAAGGCTGGAATAGTGCAGATGAAGTGTTGGGGGGTACTCACTGCAGACTATTGTGTACTTTTGCTTTCAGGTATATATTTTTCCCTGAGCCATTACTAAATAACTAATAATAAAAACTATAAAAACATAATGTGTATTTTTAAAATTTTAATTGTTTTTTAACTAGAGCACTTTTTAAAACATTTTTCAAATGTTTTAATTATCTTTATTTATTCATTAGATAGAGACAGCTAGAAATCGAGAGGGTAGGGGGAGAAAGAAAGGGAGAGAGACAGAGAGACATTTGCAGCCCTGCTTCACCATTCGTAAAGCTTTCCACCTCCAGATGGGGACCGGGGGCTTGAAACTGGGTCCTTGCACATTATAACGTGTGCTCAACCAGGTGTGCCACCACCCAGCCTTTAATGTACATTTCTAAATCTAACAGTATAGCATAAAGTTAGAGGTACAGAATTTTGAAATAAGCAAGCATTACTCCAAATACTAAGTCTAAAGTGTGCTAGTTATGTCTCTGCTTCAGCTTCTTCACCTATTTACATTGGTATAAGAATAAATAATCTATAAAATTGTTGTGAGGATAAATACTGTAATATATGTATGAAAAATGAGACTATTGTAGGATTTCAGTAGATTATGGAAATGTTAATAGTGCTGTAAGAGTAGTGATTATCTGTGGTCCGGGAGGTGGGGCAGTGATAAAGCTTTGGACTCCCAATTATGAGATCCCGAGTTCGATCCCAGGCAGCACATGTGCCAGAGTGATGTCTGGTTCTTTCTCTCTCCTTCTATCTTTCTCATTAATAAATAAATAAAATACTTTTATAAAAGTGATTATGTGAATAAATATAAATCTACGTTTACTTTTTATTTAACATTTTACTTTTTTTTTAGATAAGCATAGACAATGAGTTCATGAATTTTTATTTTTTCTTTTCTGAAGTCACTTTATTGAAGAAATGTTGGCTTATGAAGCAGTTGTAGTCACAAGGGCATAGTTCTATAACTCCCCATGATAGATGTTCCCATACCTCACCCACCATCAAATTGTAATCTTTCCCCCATGATTCACTTGTATTTTTTCCTTTCCAAATCACTTTATTGGGGGGAAAATGACACATTCGTGATAGTTGAAACACAAATAATGGTGTTTTTTTTTAATGGGGCTATGCAGATAACTTTATTATTATTATTTAATTTTTATTTATAAAAAGGAAACACTGTCAAAAACCATAGGATAAGAGGGGGACAACTCAACACAATTCCCACCATCAGAACTACATATCCCATCCCCTCCCCTGATAGCTTTCCTATTCTTTATCCCTCTGGGAGAATGAACCCAGGGTCATTATGGGGTGCAGAAGGTGGAAAGTCTGGTTTCTGTAATTGCTTCCCCACTGAACATGGGCACTGACAGGTCGATCCATACTCTCAGCTATTCTCTCTTTCCCTAGTGGGATGGGGCTCTTAGCGAAGCAGGGCTCCAGGATACATTGGTGGGGTCGTCTGCCCAGGGAGGTCCAGTTGGCATTATGGTAGCATCTGGAACCTTGTGGCTGAAAGAAGAGTTAACATATATAGCCAAAAAAATTGTTGACTAATCATGAACCTAAAGGCTGAAATATTGCCGAGGAAGATTTGAGGTTTCCGTTTTAGAGCTATCTAGTAGGCATATTTTAGGTATATTCCAAAGGGCCCATGACTATAGGATTTTTCCTTGAGTGTGACATCGGATATGCAGGTGGGCCCAAGTTATTGTCTGGGAAGATGATGTCATGACTGGAACAAGGACTATAAAGCTGGATCAGGGAAGAGAGTAGCTCCCAAATATGGGGAAGGTATATAAATATTGTTGACAATATTTTACAATATATAAATATTGTAAACCCCATGATATGATCTGATCTGGGGCCCATATTCAGTTTAGGAGTCTATGTAGCCTCTGCATCCCTGTAGATATTAGCTCACATTCTGTGGTCATGAATAGGAACATTCCACACTGCCCCAATCTTCCTATCTATCAAGCCATCTTCCTCAGGTGGAACATAGAATATGTTGTCCAGCCTCTTTGGAGGATGGAACATTCTATAACGTTGTTGATCCATGTTGAGGGCAAAGTCTTATGGGGGCCCACAAAGTGGCCTACTGTGTTGTTCCTGATAGAGATGACTGGTAAAAATGGAGAGAGTGTTCTATTCAAGGTCTAGACCCATCGTGTCTGTTTGGGAATCTCAGGACTCCCCGAATAGGGCCCCAGATGATGGGGTGGCCTGATAATGACTAAAGAGTAATCATTAAAGTATGCCAGTCTCTGCTCTTATTCAGCTTTTGTAGTCCTTACTTTGATAAGGTTATCTTTGGAGTGACTGAAGGAAGTGTAATAGGTAGTAGGTGAGGGGGGTATCTAGGTCTAAGTAGAAACTATTTCATTAGGAACTTTATGGTGTCCTTTTAGGTCTTTCTACTTGTTTGCTACATATATTGACTCACTGGAGACTATTGTGCACTTTTGCTTTCAGGTAACATTTTGCCCTAATTTATGGATACATGTGAACATATGCCCTATCTCATGGGACCTTGTTGGGCAGCTCCCCTGCTCCATCCTCCATTGCTGACATTATGGCCTATTTACATAATAATTGTTTTTGATCTTCTTTCTACCTAGAGACCCGCCCTGCCTGCAGGGTACATTAATCCCACCAGTTAAAACCCTAGCAACCATTGCTATGGAAGCTTTCTACCTTCCCGCTTTCTTTTCTCCACCCCCTTTCCCAGCCATCTCCGTTCCCGACTTGCCACTTTCGGTTTTACCCTATAAAGCCCACTTCTATTCCTGGTTTCGTTCTCTTCTTCTCTCTCTTTTCTCTCCTGAGTCCCGACCTGGAGAAGGGTTGGCATGCAGAGTGGGAGGCAGCCATTGTGGTTTGGTGCCACATGGCTTAAATCATTGTGCTCACACCCATCTCTGGAGCTCCCACATGAATAAAGAATTGCATAACTCTGCCGCCACGAGTTCCTGGTCTCTCCCATGAAGCTAGCCTGGCAGGACCTGGTCTATATCTAGGTTTTGGGACTTTGTGAGGAAGTGAACCACCTGAACTGGAAATAGAGAATCCTGAGAAACAAAAGGTCTCACCCAAGTAATGAGGCTGAAGGGTTGACATTCCACACCTGATGTCTCTGGACACATTCCAAAGGTAAGCATGCCAAGGTGGTACTCATTGCGTTGATTAGGTTGGGATCAGAAGATGTAGTGTCAGTTGATATGAACATAGAGAATCATACAAGAAAGTGAATCCCACCCTAGAGGTTCTAAGACTGGGGGAAATATAGGCTCTATAGAGGAAGCAGGAGGTTCCTGCTGTCTTAGGGCTTAAGAAGGCAATAGATATTGCTATAGTCAAATTATCTGGCAATTGGGTTAACTTTGAAAAATCCCATTGTTAGGATTTTCTGTATCATACACAACATCATTATAATTTATGTCCTTTGACATTATTTATATATAGCTGTGTCTTATAGGGTAATGCCGTCAGTCGCTTCTATTCTCCCTGGTCTAAGCTTTTGGAAGAGTCAACATTTCAAAGACTCAGCCTATGGTCTATGCACTGAAAATTTTGAGACAGTCAATCACTTTTCCCCCTCTCATATTAACTAAATAATGATTTATATGACTACAAGTTAATAGGAGTGTACATAAACACCATTGACACCACCAAAAGTCTGTGGCCCATTCCACATTCTCCCTACCCCCAGTGATGCTCAGCATCCACCCTCACCCTCCACCCAGAGATTTTTACTATGGTGTTCTACTCCAAACTCAGTCTGATCCTGCTTTGAGTTTCTCTCTCTGTTCTTTCTCAACTTCTGTTTATGAATGGGATCATCCCATACTCATCTTTGTCTTTCTGACTTAGCTCACTTAACATAATTCCTTCTAGCTCCATCCATAGGTCAGAAAAGGTGGATACATTGTTCTTAATAGCTGCATAGTATCCCATTGTGTATACATACCATAGCTTTCTCATCCATTCATCTGTTGTTGAGCACCTGGGTTGCTTGCACATTTTAACTATTATGAATTGTGCTGCTATGAACATAGGAGTACACATATCTTTTTGGTTGGGTATTATAGAGTCCTTGGGGTATATTCCTAGGAGAGGAATTACTAGATCATATGGAAGGCCCATGTCTAGCCTTGTGAGAGTTTTCCAGACTGCTCTCCACAGAGGTTGGGCCAATTTACATTCCCACCAACAGTGCAGAAGGGTTCCTTTGTCCCCAGAATTTGTTGCTGCTGTCAATTTTGATGTAGGCCATTCTCACAGGGGTGAGGTGGTATCTTGATGTTGTTTTTATTTGCATTTCTATTATCATAGAAATAGTCATAGATAGTTACAGATAGTCAGTGACCTGGAACAATTTTTCATGTGCTTATTAACCTTTTGGAACTCTTCTGCAGTGAATATTGTGTTCATATCCTCTGCCCATATTTTGGATGGGATAATTTGCTATTTTGTTGCTAAGTTTGCTGAACTCTTTGTATATTTTGGGTACTAGTCTCTTGTGTGATGTATTGCATGTGAACACCTTCTCCCATTCTGTGAGGTGTCTCTGTGTTTTTTTTTTGTTTGTTTGTTTGTTTGTTTTGACTGTGAAGAAGTTTTTCAATTTGATGTAGTCCCATTAATTTGTTTTTGTTTTTAGTCTTCCTTGCAATTGGGTTTGTTTCATCAAAGACGTCCTTGAGGTATAGGTGAGAATGTGTTCCACCAATGTTTTCCTTTAAAAATTTGATAGGTTCTGGTCTGACATCCAGGCCCCTGATCCATAGGAGTTGACTTTTGTTTCTGGTGAGATAATGTGGTTCAGTTTCATTCTTCTGTATGTTTCAACCCAGTTTTCCCAGCACCATTTATTGAAGAGAGCCTCCTTCTGCCATTTAATACTTTGGGTCCCCTTATCAAAGATTAGATCTCCATAGGTATGGGGGTTTAGTTCTGGGCTTTCAATTCTGTTCCACTGGTCTGTGTGCCTATTTTTGTTCCAGTACCATGCTGTTTTGATTATGATGGTGCCCTTATAATATAGTTTGATATCTGGGAATGTGATGCCTCCATTTCTGTTTCTTTTCCAAAATTGTTTAAAATTCTAGGTGTTTTCTGGTTCCAGATAAATGACTGTAGTTTTTGATCTATTCTTTTAAAGAAGTCTGGTGGGAATTTTATGGGTTTTGCATTAAATTTGTATATAGCTCTGGGGAAAATATTCACTTTGATGATGTTAATTCTTCCAATCCATGAGCATGGGATGTCTTCCCATTTTTTGGTATTTTCTGTTTCTTCAAGTAGCGACTCATAGTTTTCAGTATACAAGTCTTTCACTCCTTTGGTCAGGTTTATTCCTAGGTATTTTATTGATTTTGCTGCAACAGTGAATGGGAGTGATTTCTGAATATCCTCTTCTTTGAGTTTAGTGTTTGCATAAAGAAATGCCACTGATTTTTGTACATTGATTTTGTAGCCTGACACCTTGCTATATTGCCTAATAACTTCTAGTAATTTTCTGCTGGATTCTTTAGGTTTTTCTATGTATACTATCATATCATCTGCAATTAGTGAGAGCTTGACTTCTTCCCTTCCAATCTGTATTCCTTTGATTTCTTTCTCTTGCCTGATTGCTATGGGCAGAACTTCAAATAGTATATTGAAGAGTAATGGAGATAGTGGGCAGCCCTGTCTAGTCCCCGATCTGAGGGGGAATGCTTTCAGCTTTTCTCCATTAAGTATGATGTTGGCTATAGGTTTGCTGTACATGGACTCCGCTATCTTGAGGAATTTACCATGTATTTCCATTTTTGTAGTGTTATGAGCATGAATGGGTGTTGGATTTTGTCAAAGGCTTTCTCTGCATCTATTGAGACAATCATGTGGCTTCTGGTTTTTCTTTCATTGATGTGGTGAATGGCATTGACTGACATGTATAATGAATCAGCCTTGCATTCCTGGGGTAAATCCCACTTGGTAATGATGAACAATCTTTTTGATATACTACTGTATCTGGTTGGCCAGGATCTTGTTTAATATTTTGGCATCTATGTTCATCAGAGATATTGGTATGTAGTTTTCCTTATTTGTTGTGTCCTTATCTGCTTTTGATATCAGGGTGATGTTGGCTTCATAGAAGGTGGAAGGGAGTGTTCCTGTTTCTTTGATCTTGTGGAAGAGCTTTAGAAGTATAGGTATTACGTGTTTCCTGAAGATTTTGTAGAATTCATTCATGAAGCCATCTGGTCCAGGACTTTTGTTGTTGGGAAGGTTCTTAATAAGTGTTTCTATTTCTTTGTCTATGATTGGTACATTTAGGTTTTGTAGGTCTTCTTGGTTCAGTTTTGGAAGGTCATATGTTTCTAGGAATTCATCCATTTCTTCTACATTCTGTAGT
Organism: Erinaceus europaeus; assembly: GCF_950295315.1. Taxonomy (NCBI): domain Eukaryota; kingdom Metazoa; phylum Chordata; class Mammalia; order Eulipotyphla; family Erinaceidae; genus Erinaceus; species Erinaceus europaeus. The sequence continues at coordinate 117,640,912 of NC_080165.1, read as the reverse complement.
TTGGTGGCATATAGTTCTTCATAGAAGTTTCACGTGATTTTCTCGATTTCTGTGCTGTCAGTTGCGATATCTCCTCTATCATTTACTATTCTATTAATTTGAGTCTTCTCCCCTGTTTTTTAGTGAGTCTGGCTAGGGGTTTATCAATCTTGATTAATTTTTCAAAGAATCAACATTTGGCTTCATTGATCATCTGTATGGTTCTCTTATTTTCAATGTTGTTTATTTCTGCTTAATTTTAGTGATTTCTGTCCTGGTTGCTTTAGGGTTCCTTTGTTCCTCTTCCTCTAAGTCCTTAAGGTATGCAGTAAGGTTGTTTATTTGAGCTTTTTCTTGTTCTTTAATATGTGTTTGTATGGCTATGAATTTCCCTCTCAGTACTGCTTTAGCTGTGTCCCAAACATTTTAATAGCTTGTGTCTTCATTTTCATTTGTTTCCAGAAACATTTGAATTTCTTGCTTGAGTGCATCTTTGACCAACCAGTTATTTGAGTTTCCAAATTTTGTGACTTTTAGTAATTTTCTGTTTGTTGTTGAATGATAGCTTTACTCCACTGTGGTCTGAGAAGATGCTTGGGATTATTTCAGTGTTGTTGAATTTGTTGATACTGTCTTTTTGGCCTAATATGAGGTCTATTTTTAAGGATATTCTGTGTGGATTTGAAAAGAATGTGTATTCAATTTTGGGGGGTGAATAATTCTGAAAATGTCCAGGAGGTCTAGTCCATCTCTTCAATTAATTCTCTTGTCTCTTTGTTGATTCTCTGCTTAGTTAATCTGTCTAAGTGTTAGGGTGTGGTGTTGAAATCTCCTACTGTTACTGTATTACTATTGATGTATTTTTCTAGTTACTTCAGTAAGTGTTTGATGTATTTAGATGGGCCTGCATTGGGTACATAGATGTTAATAATTGTTAAGACTTCTTGAATGATGATCCTCTGATCTTATGTAATGACCTTGCCTATCTTTTATTACTTTATTTAATTTAAAGTCTACTGTGTCAGAGGTGAGAATGGCTGTTCCTGCCCTTTTTTGTGGTCCATTAGCCTGTATGATAGCTTTCCATCCTTTCATTTTAATTCTGTGTTTGTCTTGTTGGGTCAGGTGGGATTCTTGCAAACAGCATATGGTTGTGGTATATTTTCTAGTCCTTCCTCCTACTCTGTGTCTTTTAATGTGTTAATTTAAGCCATTGACATTTATTGACTTTGTGGATTTATGGTGTTGCAGTGCCATATTCAACAGTTGTTTTTTTTTTTCCTCTGATATATGGAAAGTATTTTTATGATGTTCTTGTTTATAGGAGGTCTTTTAGAACCTCTTTCAGGGCCAGCTTGGTGATAGTTGCCTCCTTTAATTGTTGTTTGTCTGAGAAGGTTTTTATCTCTCCATCTAGTCTGAATGAAAGTCTAGCTGTATTTAGTATCCTTGGTTGAAATCCTTTTTTGTTGAGGGCTTGATAAATATCTTCTCATTCTCTTCTGGCTTTTAGAGTTTGAGTGAAGAAGTCTGCTGACAGTCTATGGGTTTTCCCCTGTATGTGACTTTTTGTTTTTCTCTTAAAGCCTTTAGGATCCTTTCTTTATACTTGCTTCTTTTCATTGTAGCTATAATATGTCTTGGGGTCTTCAGTTCTGGATTGATTCTGTTTGGGACCTCTGGGCCTCTTGAATCTTAAAGTCCTTTCTGTTACTTAGGGCTGGGTAGCTTTCTTCTATTATTTTCTCTAGGATGTTTACTTCCCCTTCCTCTCTTTCTTCCTCTGATAGGCCAACTATGCAAATGTTACTTCTTTTGAGATTATTCCATATGTCTCTGTTGTTGTTTTAAGTGTCTTTCAATCTCCTTTTCATCTCTTTTACCTCCTCCTTAATTTTCTTTAGCTCATCCTCTGTCTGGATGATTCTGTTAATCTGCTTTCCCTTCCCTCAGCTTCCTTCTTCAGTTCAGTTATAGTATTATCTTGTTCTGCTAATTGACCTTTCAGCTCAGCTATTTCAAGTTTCAGTGCTTGAAGTAGCTAGTATTTTTCTTGAGGGTCTCATCTGTTGTTTCCCTATTTCTGATATCCCTTTTGTCCATAGTTGTCTTCATCTCTACTATTGCTTGCATACTTTTCTTACCTATAGTGACTTCTGAGTGATTTAGAGTTTCTTCTGGGTGCCTGTCCTGATTGAGTGTGGGAGCAGTTTTATTTGTTCTTGACTTAACCATTTTTTATTGATGTGGTTTATATTTTTCTGTTCTTTCATTCGTAAGTTGTTGTGTTTTGAGTACAAGCCACGCTAAACTAAAGTCTTTTCACAAATGCTGTCACAAACATCAGAAATTACAACAATAGCAAGTGAAGCAAATATTGATGCAGTTCCACCAATATTAGTTAGCCAAAATCATCCCCAGTCCAAGAAAAATACAAACAAAACCAAAAGAAAAAGAGAAAGAAGAGAAAGGAAAAAAGGCAAAGCCAGAATAGACAATTATGCAAATCTATTGTCCACTATAAATTCTAGAGATAGCAAGAGGAGAAAAGAAAGGAGAAAAGACACACACAGAGAGATAGATATAGAGAGAGAGACTGAGAGAGAGAGAGATACCACTCTGAGTCAGATTTCTTCCACAAAATTCACAAATGAGTGTCAGTGAATCCAGAAAGCAAAAGCAAAAAAAAAAAAAAAAGAGCAGTGAAAGGAAAGAGTCTTGTAGTTGTTGTTGTTGTTGTTTTTAATTAGCTAGGAGGAGAGAGAGAGAAATAAGTTCCTTCCACAATGGATAACACACCCAGTCACCTATTAATGGAAGGAGCAACAACAGTTAATTTTGGTTAACCTGAAGAGGAGGAAAAAGGAACACACATATATAATAACAGTAATAATATAATAAAATATAGTAAAAAGCCCTAACAGTCAGTCTTCAGGTTGGACCTCTCCATACTGGCTGCACACAGCCTGGTCCCCTTTCTAAATGAAGCAAAGACAACCATTTATAAGAAGTATTAAAAAAAAAAAAAAAAAAAACTCCCTGAAGCCCTGACTGGTCAGGTATTCTATCATTCAAATAAAGCTCCGGGAGTCGGACTGTAGCGCAGCGGGTTAAGCGCAGGTGGCGCAAAGCACAAGGACCGGCATAAGGATCCCGGTTCGAACCCCGGCTCCCCACCTGCAGGGGAGTCGCTTAACAGGCGGTGAAGCAGGTCTGCAGGTGTCTATCTTTCTCTCCCCCTCTCTGTCTTCCCCTCCTCTCTCTGTTTCTCTCTGTCCTATCCAACAACAACAACAATAATAACTACAACAATAAAACAACAAGGGCAACAAAAGGGAATAAATAAATAAAATAAAATTAAAAAAATCTCCAGCCCCCTTCAAAAAAAAAAAGGCTTGTAATGACACCCCTGCTGAGCCAGGAATCTTGGTAAAGTAAATAGCTCCACAGGAGCCTACTAGGAGCAGCTGGACAGCCCATGGAAGCTGGTTTTTGGGGTGGGGGTAAAGGGTGAGTTCAGAAATAATCAAGTCAAAGATCTCTTTCCTTTGTCCTTTGTGACCTCTGTTTGCCAGCCCAAGAGTGGGTTATAGGACTCTTATTTGGTGTCCACCCCTTGATGTCCCTTACCAAGGATGTCCCAGAAATCCTACCCTCTCTGGAGAATCCCATGTTGGAAGTTGCTTCTTTTGAGAGCTCACACCTGGTATTGTCTCCAAGTCACCATCTTGGATCTGCCCTCTAGTAATAGTTCTTGTCTTCCCATAATAAGTGTCGGCACACCAGTCCCACCACCACTTTAAGTTTTTGTCTAACACTGTGCATTGGATCCCAAATGTGTTAGCATTTAGGGTCCTTGGCTATGCTGTAATAGGCCACAGTTAGTCTGTTTCACCTTGTGTTTTACCTATTTTCATTTGTTTCTTATCTTTCACACACATACACACACACACCTTTCTTCACTACTCATCTGTCATTAGATATTTCAATTGCTTCCAAGTTGGACCAATGCAGTCTACATTTTTAAAAATGTAATAGTGATTTACAAGATTGTAAGACATTAGAGGTATATTGCATCATCATTTTCTTTTTTTTAGCATTTATTTATTTATTCCCTTTTGTTGCCCTTGTTATTTTGTTGTTGTTGTTGCATCATCATTTTCAACAATAAGGTTCTGTGCCACCCACCAGAATAAATATGATATTTTTCTAATATTTTGGAAATAGAGACACACACAAAAGGGAAAACTACATACCAATATCTCTGATGAACATAGATGCCAAAATATTAAACAAGATCCTGGCCAACCAGATACAGTAGTATATCAAAAAGATTGTTCATCATTACCAAGTGGGATTTACCCCAGGAATGCAAGGCTGATTCATTATACATGTCAGTCAATGCCATTCACCACATCAATAAAAGAAAAACCAGAAGCCACATGATTGTCTCAATAGATGCAGAGAAAGCCTTTGACAAAATCCAACACCCATTCATGCTCATAACACTACAAAAATGGAAATACATGGTAAATTCCTCAAGATAGCGGAGTCCATGTACAGCAAACCTATAGCCAACATCATACTTAATGGAGAAAAGCTGAAAGCATTCCCCCTCAGATCGGGGACTAGACAGGGCTGCCCACTATCTCCATTACTCTTCAATATACTATTTGAAGTTCTGCCCATAGCAATCAGGCAAGAGAAAGAAATCAAAGGAATACAGATTGGAAGGGAAGAAGTCAAGCTCTCACTAATTGCAGATGATATGATAGTATACATAGAAAAACCTAAAGAATCCAGCAGAAAATTACTAGAAGTTATTAGGCAATATAGCAAGGTGTCAGGCTACAAAATCAATGTACAAAAATCAGTGGCATTTCTTTATGCAAACACTAAACTCAAAGAAGAGGATATTCAGAAATCACTCCCATTCACTGTTGCAGCAAAATCAATAAAATACCTAGGAATAAACCTGACCAAAGAAGTGAAAGACTTGTGTGCTGAAAATTATGAGTTGCTATTCAAAGAAATAGAAAATGATACCAAGAAATGGAGAAACTTGATGTGCCTAGGCCTTGAATAAATCCTCTCCATTGTTACCGGTCATCTCTATCAGGAACAACAAAATAGACCCCTTTGTGGGCCCCCATAGGACCTTGCCCTCAATTTGGAGCAACAATGGTAGAGAATGTTCCATCCTCCAAAGGGAGGATGGACAACATACTCTATGCTACACCTGAGTAAAATGGGTCCTGATATTGGGGCAGCTTGGAATGTGCCTATTCATGACCACAGAATGTGAGCTCATCAGATCTACAGGGATGCAGAGGTCACATAGGCTCCTAAGCTGAATATGGGCCCCAAATCACATCAAATCAATGGGTTTATAGTCAACAATATTTATACACCTTTCCCATATTTAGGAGCTACTCTCTTCCCTGATCCAGCTTTCTGGTTCTTTTTCCAGCCATGACATCATCTCCCCAGACAATAACTTGGATCCACCTGTATATCATACTTCAGGCTCAGGAAAAAAAAAACAACAAACTAGTATAGTCAGGGTCCCTTTGGGATATAACTAAACTATGCCTACTAGCCATCTACAACATGGAAACTTCCTAGTTTTCATCCATCCTATGATCCCTATTTTCATTTATTCTAGTCTTACTTTATGGCTCCTGTTTATTAAACATTTTTCCTGCTTTATATCTTACTGTCTTTCAACCACCAAGTTTCAGATGGCACTATGACTCCATCCGGACCTCTTTGAACAGATGATCTCACGAATGTACCCTGGAACCTCACCTCTCCAGAGCCCTACCCCACTAGGAAAAAATAGAAACAGGCTGAGGGTATAGATTAACCTTCTAAAGCATGGCTATGTCCAATGGAGAAGTAATTACAGAAGCCAGAACTCCTACTTTCTGTACCCCATAAAGAGTTTTGCTCCATACTCCCAGAGGGTGAGAAATGTCAGGGGAAGACAGACAGAGAAAAGGTAAAAAGGAACGCCATTCAAAAGTAATAATAGGTGTAGATGTGACTTAGAGAAGAGAATGCAGGACTATAGAAAAAAATATATATGTATATAATTTCTAGTCAACACTTATTTGTTACCTTGGAAGAAATACAGCAGTTTCCAGTCAAGGCAATGGGGACACAGAACTCTGGTTGTGGGAATGGTGTGTATAAGCCTGTTGTCTTGTAATTTAGAAAATCACTATTTTTTTTTTAAGATTGGCTCAGAAAAAAGGTTCTAGAAAGGGTTTTCTGTCAAATTATCATCTGGCATTGACCATGAAGAAATTCTGTAGTCTCAGAGCCACAACACAAATGTTTTTCTAGAAAATCACCCCTACTCCTGTCCCCAGGGATCAAATTTTAGGTCAACACTATTCTGCATTCCTTGCTATAGAGAGCTGTGCTGCAGCCAAATTCCAGAGCATACTCACTGCTACAATACAACTGTTTATTCCATCTCAAAATGTCACATCAACATGACCTTAGAGAAGAGGTATTTGTTTGTGTGACTCCCCAGTACAGGGCCTTCCCTAATGGCTGGGACATTATGAATTGTTAGTAAATATGAAACTAACAGTGAACAAAAATGCATTATAGGGTTGAGAGAAATAGCTCACCAGGTAGGGTAACAGCATTGCCATGAATGAGACCCGTTTCTGTACATGGGACAATATATGACAATGGAGGAAGCATAAAGACTATGATCTCTCTCTCTCTCACTCTCTCTGCCGTTGTGACAAAGATAACTGAAATCATACATGTATGAAACTCAGTACCACCAAATAGAGAAATTTGAATTATAAACATAAAAAATGAAATATAGAAATATAAGATGAAAAAGTTATTAGAATAATAAGACTGCCATTTCTCAAGTGCTTGATATGTATTGGATAATAGTCGAGTATCTAGACTATTGAATACTAATTCATTTAGTTCTGTACTACTCTTGAAATAAATGCTATTGTTTTCATTATTATATCAGGAATCTGGATGCACAAATGCAAAGAACACTTTTTTTTATTGATGAAGTTGATATTTAAACTCAGGCATTTTCATTTCAGAGCCTGTTATTTTTAAAAACTTCACTCTATAACTTCTAAACCAAAAGCAGAAAAATAAAGTGGAAGATGGCAAGGAATTAGAAGAATCTCTTCAACAAACATTTTTTATTTGACAAATATTTACTGAACTAAACATCAATATTTATTTGACTTTTGAGAAAGACACAGTTTTTATAGTCAAATAACTCATAATCTAGGAGAGGAGTGATGGCAAGTTCATAGAAAATAAATAATTAATATAGCACAAAATCTATAGTGGAATGTTACTTTCTGCAATATGTTAGGTGTACATATGGAAGGCAGTTATCTCTATCTGGACAGGAGGTGATTAAATAATGATTGGGATGTCTCTGTGAATAACACCAGAAACAGCAGTGTGATCTGGGAAAAGATGAGTCCTATGAAGGAAATAGTTAACATCCTGCAGTAGCATTCCATCTGGGCTGAGAAGCAAAGAAGGAGCACTGACATTTGAATTTGTGAGGATGAAATAAACTGACATTTGGTATAGAGGAAGAATTTGGAGACATTTTCATATGTTCTTTCTTAATGACTTCCAGATTTCTCACCTGGGCAATAAGGTGGTGCCACCAATGAATTCAGAGGAAGAATGTAGGGAGAACAATTGAAAAGGCAGTTAGCTGAGGAAAAGGTGACATATAGGAAATTATTTATCTTCCAGTTTGAAATAAATCTTCTAGGTTGGGTTGTTCCAGGGCATCATATTTCAAAAATTATAGATCTGATTAACATGTCAGCACTAAATCCTTCAGAGGAAAAGGGTGACTGAAGGATTGTGCAGTAGGAGAGTGATGGGCACTGGAAGAAGGGACCTGAGAAAGCACCGACAGTAAAAGACACACAGTTAGAAAGAACCATATGGTCCATCAGAGGTGAAAAAATAGAGAAACAACCATCCAAACCAAAGAATAAAGTTGCTGATGTAATGGGAAGATTAATAATAAATGTATTTGAGTGACCACATAGTTTATGTAGTGAAAGGCATTATTGGAATTTGGCAGTTAAGATTTTTTAAATTTTATTTATAAAAAGGAAGCATGGACAAAACCATAGGATAAGAGGGGTACAACTTCATACAATTCCTACCACCAGAACTCCATATCCCATCCCATCCCTGATAGCTTTCCTATTCTTTAACCTTCTGGGAGTATGGACCCAAGGTCACTGTGAGATGCAGAAGGTTGAAGGTCTGGCTTCTGTAATTGCTTCCCCAACACTGAACATGGGCATGGATAGGTTGATCCATACTCCCAGCATGCCTCTCTCTTTCCCTAGTGGGGCAAGGATCTGGGGAATCGGAGCTCCAGGACACATTGGTGGGGTTGTCTGTCTAGGGAAGCCTGGTTAGCATCATGCTAGCATATGGAACCTGGTGGCTGAAAAGAGAGTTAACATATAAAGCCAAACAAGTTGTTGACTAATCATGAACCTAAAGGCTGGAGTAGTGCAGATGAAGAGTTGGGGGAGGGGCTCCATTTTTGTAGATAGCTAGTAGGCATATTTTAGTTATATTCCAAAGGGACCACGACTATATTAGTTTGCTTTTTTTTTTTTTTTTTAAGATTTTACTGGAACTGAGAGTCTGGGTGCAGAGCTCTTATAGAGAAGGGATAGCTTCTCAGAAGAGAGGGGAAGAAGGAAGAGAGGATAAGGAGAATGCAAATGATTTGGCTTATGTTTTAATGAGAAAGGCAGACATTTAAAACTAATCTGTGAGTTAATGATATTTATATACTTTACTTATATTTGGGAGGTACTATCTGCACTGATCCAGCTCTCTAGTCCTATTCTCAATTCTGACACCATGAATCATTCTTTAATTTTTTTTTTATGTCACCAGTATTATTGCTGGGGCTCGGTGACTGAACAATGAATTCACTACTCCTGGTGAAATTTTTTTCCATCATCTTCCTTTTATTTGATAGGACAGAGAAAAAATAGAGAGGGAATAAAATAAGAAGGGAGAGAGAAAGAAATACACCTGCAGATCTCCTTTATTGCTTTACTGATTTCAAAGTTTCTCCCCTGCAGGTAGTGAGTGGCTTCTTGAACCCATGACCTTTTGCATGGTAACATATGACTCCTGGAGAGAGGTAAGTAAAGTACTCAAAAATGCTTCCTGTCTTTTAATCTCCTTACAATATCCCAGCTTTGCATTGCAAAGCTACAGGCATATAGCACTAAAACAAAGACTAGTATTTGAGCAAAATGAAGAAATGACTACTGTCTCAGAGATACTATTTATCTATGACCAAATACAGAGGATAAGACAAAAGTCAGATAGTTTAGGAGATACAGAAAAATTAGAGCAGTTAGTCAACTGAAATCCTTGACCAAGTTGAAGAGCTAATTGATAAGAATGAGAGATGATTTGTATTTCTTTTTCTTCATGAAAAATTGTGGTTGTTGGTTGATAATTTCTTGGTTTTTAAATTTTTATTTATAAAAAGGGAACACTGACAAAACTATAGGATAAGAGGGGTACAATTCCACACTATTGCCACCACCATAAATCCATGTCCCATTACCTCCCCTGATAGCTTTCCTATTCTTTAACCCTCTGGAAGTAAGGACCATTATTATAAGGACCAGGGTCATTATCGGGTACAAAGATGAAAGGACTGATTTCTATAATTCCTCCCCTGTTGAGCATGAGCATTGGCAGGTTGATCCATACTCCCAGCCTGTCTCTTTCCCCACTGGGGCAGGGATCTGGAGAAAGGAGGTCTCCAGGACACAATGATGTCTAGCCATGGAAGTCTGGTTGGCATCATGGTAGCATCTGGAACCTGGTGGCTGAAAAATAGCGTTAACATATAAAGTTAACATATAAAACAAGCATTTGTTGTTGTTGTTTCTGATGTTATTGCATTTGGTGAGCTCTTTATATACTTTTAGCCTATTTTTATTCCTACCAGCAGTATAGAAGGGTTCCTTTACTGCCATATCCTCTCTAATACTCACTGTTACTGTCCTTTCTAATATATTGCATCCTCACAGGAGTGAAATGGTATCTTATTGTTGTTTTGTTTAAATTTCTCTCATAATCATTGACTTTTTTCATGATAATCATGACAGTCAGATAATTTTTCATGTCTGTTGGTCCTTTGGATGTTTTCTTTGCTGAATTTTCTGTCCATATGCCAGAAATGGACCTACCTTATGAGCCAGAAATTCCTCTTGTGGGGATATATCCTAAAGAAACAAACACAGCCATTCAAAGAGTTCTATGTACCCTTTAAAGTAGCACAATTTGTAATAGTCCATACAGAAGCAACTCAGTGATAGATGAGTGGATTAGAAATTTGTGATATCTATCTATCTATCTATCTATCTATCTATCTATCTATCTATCTATCTATCTATGTATCTATCTATCTATCTGCACAGTGGAATACTATTTAGCTGTTCAGAACGATGAAATCATCTCCTTTTCTTCATCTTGGATTGCTCTTAAGGTAATCATGTTAAGTGATGTAATTAAAAAAGAGAAGGATGAACATGGGACCTAAGAAACAAGAACAGGGGAGTCCAGTGGTAGTGCAGCGGGTTAAGCGCACGTGGCGCAAAACTCAAGGACTGGTTTAAGGATGCTGGTTCAAGGCCGCGGCTCCCCACCTGCAGGGGAGTCGCTTCACAAGCAGTGAAGCAGGTCTGCAGGTGTCTATCTTTCTCTCCCCCTCTCTGTCTTCCCCTCCTCTCTCCATTTCTCTCTGTCCTATCCAACAACAACAGCAACAGCAACAACACCAACAACAATGGGGGAGGGGGCATGGCACTGGATTCGTAGTGCAGGCACTGAGACCCAGCAATAAACCTCGAGGGGAAAAAAAAAAAAAAAAGAAAGAAAGAAAGAAAGAAAGAAAGAAAGAAAGAAAGAAAGAAAGGAACAGGAACAGAAAAGTGAAATACAAAGTGAAGCTCAGAATTGGTTTGGTGTGTTACATGAAAGTTAAAGAATCTGGCAGGGGAGACAGCATAATGGTTATGCAAACAGACTCTCATGCCTGAGGCTCCCAACTCCCAGGTTCAATTCCCCACACCACCATAAGCCAGAGCTGAGCAGTGCTCTGGTGTTTCTCTCTGTGTGTGTTTCTCTCTCAAAAATAAAATAAATAAATTTTTTTTAAAAAAATTATTAAAAAAAAGAAAGTTAAAGAATCTGATGAAGTAGGTGGTTGGGTGGGGGGTCTTAGCATCCTGGTGCACTATGTTGAAAAAGGACTTAAATTGGGGTTTAGAGTGCTTTGTAGACACCTGTCATGATGAGATGATAAGTTTTACCCATCTGTCAGCAATTATACTATAAGCCATTAATTGCTTAATAAAATGACAATAAAAGATTAAAGCAAGTATTATCTGAGGAGGGAAGTAACGAATATTTTACAAAGTAGATATGAGACAAATTGTAAAAAAAAATGGAGATATTTAGAAAAAATATATTAATGGATTCTGGGGTTTTTATTTTAACTTTATAATGGCTTACTTGCTCCACTTTGTAACATATTAGATGATAGAACTATTTCTCCAACATATTTAAAATGATACACATTTAAAAATATCAGTGACTTGGGTGGTTGCATATTGGGTAAAGCGATAGACTTGCACAGATGAGGTTCTGAATTTGATTATTAGCACTGCATAAGTCAGAGGAATATTCTGTCTCTCTCATAAATAAATAAACAAATACATAGATGAACACATTAGCAAGTTTTGTTAAAAAATAAACCTTGTATAGAAATTAAAAAGAAATACCAATGGAACATAATTTTAGATACAGAAAACATATTTTATATTCTGTCATATCTGCTCTGGCAGCCCTGAGTACTACTTTGTCCAGTATGTTTTTTAATTCATTAAAGGACAAACATTCTTTAATTTTTCTATATTGAATATGTCTTTTTTAATCAGAAAACTGTTTAGAAGGCATAAGCTTGCAGTCAGTCTTATTTCTGTGCATCTCTTTCAAGTTTCTGTTCTCTATAACTGAGTTTAAAAGTTAGACATAAATGATTTTTTGGTCCCTAAATGTCCTGCAGGAGTTCCTCTACATGAGTCACCTGTGAATTCTCTGGGACTTGAGTTTCCAAAGAGTCTTAGTCTTAGAAGTTCTAAAGGATTAAGATTTATGTGGCCAGAAGTGAAACAATTCTTTTGGAATGAATAGGATCTAAAAGTTTAGAAATCCTCAGGCTATTCTCTAAACAAACATGTGGGAAACTATTAATGTTTATATTGAAGATTCCCTTGTGTTGGTTTTCTTTCATTTTTTTTCCTTTCTTTTTGGTTATTGTAGGATATGAAAATGATTTCCACAGCTATCCTTACGCTGTTGCCTCTAGACAACACTGCTCTTTAGTTGAGATGTGGGAGAGGGCAGAGAGGTCACTTTAATCCTAGGAAGAGTTCAAGAGTTCACACACATACATGCAAACACATACATGCAAATGTTTTCTTTTTTTTTTTAAGTTAGAGGAAAAAAGGCAGAAATAGAGGGAAAGAAATCACAGCATCAAAGCTTTCTTCAATGAAGTGAAGGTCAAACGAACCTGGGTTGTGCACATGGCAAACAAGTGGACAATCCAAGTGAATTATTTCCCTAGCCAGACACAATCCTGGTTATAAAACAGTAATTCAGCAGGACCTGACCATGGTACTATTGATAGAGTGTACATATGAACATGGGTGAGAAAATAGATTTAAGATCAGGGTTCCCACGTGTATGGCAGACTGACTTAACGATTGGGGAGGAGAGCTGTGGGGCAGTGGGTGTCTCTTCTTTATATCTCTGTCTCACATTATATATATGGAAAAAATTCATTCCCTGAGACTGGTGGAGTCTTCATGCAGATACCTAGCCCTGATGTTAAACGCTATGGCAAAAAAAGGTCAACCATAAGACTCCTTACAGCTAGAAGGAAAAAGGAAATAAGTAGGCTTACTTTCACTAAATCTGTTTCAGTGGACTTATTCACTAGACTAACAGAGATAGTGCACAGGAATACTATATAGGTATTTGCTTCTTTTCTAATCAGAAGGACAAAAATTAGCTTTTAAATTAAAATAACTATTTTAATAAGTAATATTAATATCATTGTCTTTTTACTGATGGTGGTACAAGATATAATTATCAGAACTGTAATGGAGAAAAGAGTTATAAGGCAGGGGATGACCTAGTAAAATGTATATGTTACAGTGTGCAAGGACCTGGGTTCAAGCTACGAAGTAGTAAAATAATGTTACATGTGTGTCTATTTCTCTTTCCCACTCTATCCTTTCTTCTCAAATTATCTCTGTCTCTAGTCAATAAAAAACAAATAACAAAAACTAGAAAAAATAAGAATAGAGTTATGAGGCAAAGACAGTCAGGGTTTTGGAAAGTCAGAGCAAACCTGTTGCCCCATTTAGTGCCTGTAAAATCCTTTGAAAGTTAATACCTGAACCAAGGCTCTCAGTTCCTGAAATAAATGCTCATGATGGGGCTAATTCCCAAGGGATTCAGTTAACTTTCTTCAGGGAAAATATTATGTAGCCACCAAGTTATTTATAAGATGAATTTTTTTATTTTAGTATTTGATGTGATTAAAATTATATAGAATATATGGTTCAATGTAAACTCATTGTCACTATTGGGGAAAATAACTGGGAATTCTGTGTGCTTAAAACAATTCACTGGGGGCCGGATGGTGGTGCACCTGGCTGAGTGCACATGTTACAATGCATAAGAACCCAGATTCAAGCCCCCGGTCCCCACCTGCAGCAGGAAACTTCACAAGCGCTAAAACAGAGCTGCAGGTATCACCATGTCTCTCTTCTTCTCTATCACCCCCCCTCTCGATTTCTCTCTCTATCTTTAAAACTATTTGGTTTAAAAAGATAATTTCTTATGGGACCTGGTCTATATCTAAGTTTTGGGACTTTGTTAGGAAGTGAACTACCTGGAATAGAATTAGAGAATACTATGAAAGGGAAGGTCTCACTCGAGTAATGAGGGTGAAGAGTTGACATTCTGTACCTGACATCGCTGGACACAGTCTGAAGTGAAGCATGCTGAGATGGTACTCATTGTATTGATTAGGCTGGGATCAGCGGATGTAATATCATTTGGTATGAGTTGACTGAAGCATACAGGAAAGTGAGCCCCACCCTAGAGGTTCCAGGAATGGGGAAATATAGGCTCTATAGAGGAAGTGGGAGGTTCCTGCTGTCTTAGGGTTTAAGAAGACAATAGATAGTTGTTGCTATAATCACATTATTTGGCAATTGAGTTAAATTTGAAATATCCCTTTGTTAGGATTTGCTGCATCAAACACAATATCACCATAATTTGTCCTTTGACATTATTTGTATATAGCTGTACCACCAGTTGCTTCTGTTCTACCTGGTCTAAGCTTTTAAGAGAATCAACATATCAAAGACTCAGCTTATGTTTTTAAAAGACTCAGTCTGTGATTTAAAAAGTTTGAGACATTCAAGCAATTTTCCCCCTCTCCTATTAGTTAAATAGTGATTTATATGACTACAAATTAATAGGAGTATACATAAACACCATTCCCACCACCAAAAGACTGTGTCCCATCCCATCCCATGAAGCTGAACATCCACCCTCATCCTCCACCCAGAGTTTTTACTTTGGTGCCCTACTCCAAATTTAGTCAAGTCCTGCTTTGAGTTTCCTTTTCTGTTATTCTTTCTCAACTTCTGTTTATGAGTGGAATAATCCAACCCCACCAATGGGTCCTGGAGCTCTGCTTCCCCAGACCCCTCCCTACTAGGGAAAGAGAGAGAGAGGCTGGGAGTATGGATAGACCTGTCAACGCCCATGTTCAGTGGGGAAGCAATTACAGAAGCCAGACCGTCCACCTTCTGCATCCCACAAATGACCTTGAGTCCATACTCCCTGGGGGTTAAAGAATAGGAAAGCTCTCAGGGGAGGGGACGGGATACGGAATTCTGTTGGTGGGAGTTGTGTGAAGTTGTACCCCTCTTGTCCTATGGTTTAGTCAATGCTTCCTTTTAATTTTTTTATATTTATTTATTTTCCCTTTTGTTGTCCTTGTTTTTTATTGTTGTTGTAGTTATTATTATTATTGTTGTTGTTGTTGGATAGGACAGAGAGAAATGGAGAGAGATGGGGAAGACAGAGAGGGGGAGAGAAAGATAGACACCTGCAGGCCTGATTCACCACCTGTGAAGTGACTCTGCTGCAGGTGGGGAGCCGGGGGGCTCGAACCAAAATCCTCACACTGGTCCTTGTACTTTGTACCACTTGCGCTTAACCTACTGTGCTACTGCCCAACTCCTAATGTTTCCTTTTCATAAATAAAAAAATTTTAAAAAAAGATCATTTCAGGGCTGGGGAAATGGTTCAGCAGTAGAGCACATTTTTGCTTGCAGGAAGCTCTGAATTTGATCATAAGCATAAAAAAAGATAAAGCCTGAGATCAGCACCCAGGTACTCAACCACAAATGAGCAATTAAGAAAGTTGTGATGTATATACACAATGGAATACTACTTGGCTACCAAAATGATCATATCATCTCCTTTGCTTTATCTTGGGCAGAACTTGAGGGAATCATGTTAAGTGAGATTAAGTAGGAGGAGTAGAAAAAGCACCACTTGATCTCACTTATAGATGGAACTTAAGGAAATAAGGAAAGAAAAGCAATTAAATGTAATATTTTCCACTTTCACATTATTAATTACTTATTACCTCAAGTTAACTTTAAAAATATTCATCTATTTTACTTTTAGTTTGATAAGGCAGAGTGAAATTGAGAGTGGGGAAAGAGACAGAGATATTTCTTGCCCATTAAGTTAACTTTTACATTTTTATTTCCGCTTTTACATTATAAATAGTTTTCTTATTTCCCCATACCTTGAATGAAGAAGAATTCTTGCCAAAAAACACAATTCCATATTATACATATAAATAACATATAGCCTTTGATCATTGCCAAGATTTCAACATACCACGGAAAGGAAGCTCTTTGTCTCTTATCATCTGAGATTGGAGTTTATTAATAGTAATGTTAAATTGAGACTATATACTAAATGTAATAGTAATATCAAAACACAACCAAGTTAAAAATATTTATTTTTTAATGTTTTCATTGAGGGTATTAATGACACAGTAAATACAGTTGTTGGTACATGTGTAAAATATCTGTTTTCTGCAAAACACTCTCACAGTAGCCTAGTAATCATACATCAGGACCTGAAAGTCCCCTGCCCCTTTATTTTGATATAATACACCAAACCCTGTCCACGTTCAAGTTAGAAAGCATTTTATCAGGAAAGCATAATGACTTTCCCTTGATATTATATTTTAACGAGATAGAAACTACGATATTTTAAGTTAGTATGGAAAATGTGAAATGAGTAATACTTGATGGGTATCACTTTATGTTATAGATTAAATAGCATTCTTATTTATATAAGTTTTCAGATTCTCCTTTGGCCTATGTTTGTGAAACATTTCAGTTAAATAAAAAAGGTTAATTTTTTACAGTAGTTTGTGCTGTTTTAACCACAAGACAAAAACCCTGTCTTGAGTTAGAATTTGTGAACTTGAGAACTTGATGCATTTCTGGATTGATTAAGCTTTACAGATTTAGTTTCACTAACCCTCATTTTTATTATCAGATACAATAATGTAAAGTGCATGCAATAATATCTGTGTAAATTACAAATATGTAACTTGTAAAATATTATTATTATGACTCATATTAAAATGAAAATGTGTGCATAGTTATTTATACACATATTTTCTTAAAGAGGTGCATGTTTATATGCATTTGCAAGCTTGGTTTAAATCACAAGAGTCATAGCCATCCTAAAAAAGCTATCCTACTTTAAAAGTAGAGAAAGCTCACTTTTTGCTTGATCTCATTGACTACACTGCTGGTAATAAACTATCTACAAAAGGAATTCAGCAAATTCAGTCCTGCCTTTAGCACCAACTCTACTACTACACGATGTATAAAGAATGCTGTGAAAAGGGAATGTTTACATGAATGCTTTGGAAATAGTACCTGTACATATGCTTACCTTGAAAATGCATTCATGAAGTGAACTTCCACTCCAGTCTGTCTTCTGGTCTCCATTTATGAGCACTAGAAACCACAGCCCTGAAAGTTTAATTGGATAAAGTGAGATGTGCTTCAGTAAAATATATTGAGTAACACACTGAAAAATAAACCCCAACTTTTTGAATAGTATTTTATCTAATATACCTTAAAATTTCTGTATAGGCAGTTGGTAATTAGTGTATTTAAGATACATACATATTAAAGTAAATACATAGGAGGTTCATGTCTGACCTTCACTGCAATGATAGAAGCTCTGGTGCTGTTCTCTCTCTCTCTTTGGAAAAGTTGATCCAGAGTGCTGAATTTCCAGCAGTGACAAAAAAAAAAAAAAAAGAAAGAAAGAAATAGAAGAATTTACCTTATCTAAGTTAATTTACATTTCCCTGGTCGGGCTAGCTTCACAGGTGGGAGAGAGAGATGACCAGGGACTTATGGCTGAGTGGTATGCAGTTCAGTCTTTATTCATGTGGAACACAGTGCAATCTAAGCTATCTCTAATCACAATCTTGTCCTTATGAGAAGGAAGAGTCAGGACGAAGAGGATGTAAGTAGGACAGGGGGTGGGGAGAAGGAAAAAGCATGCA
This sequence comes from Erinaceus europaeus, assembly GCF_950295315.1. NCBI lineage: Eukaryota > Metazoa > Chordata > Mammalia > Eulipotyphla > Erinaceidae > Erinaceus > Erinaceus europaeus. Next base: position 117,623,151 of record NC_080165.1, on the reverse strand, counting down.
AAACAATGAGGATTAAACCAATGCCCTGGAGGCAAGGCGGTGCTTAGTTAACAGTGGTTATGTAAATAGAATGCAGTGTTAAGCAGGGGGGATTTAACCAATGAAACAGAAGGGGTCTTAGAAGCAGAATTTAGAAGCATACCAACACCCCACCAAAAATAAAAATATTTTACTTAATTTACTTATATGTTGGTGCATATATATATATATATATATGTTCACTTATATATGTATGTTAATCAAGGTTAATATAAAGTTAAAGTATCATGTGAAAAAGTAAACAACTTTCAACCATCAGAATTATTCAGTAAAATAATTTTTACAACTGATAAATGCTACGGTATCTATCAGCTATTTTGTTCCAATACTTTTGCTTTACTGAATTTTAACTAAATCCTCAAAGAAACCTTTCAGTAGACCTAAGTAATGTTGAAGCTGAGAAAATATGTTAGACTTACAAAGTTCACACAAATTTTCATTGAAAGCTCCTACATTCACCATAATGTTCTGTGTTCTGTGTTAATCATAGTTATTTTAATACAAAAAATGCAGTTTCATTTCCACTACTGTTTGCTTTAATCATATGCTTACTTCATGATCCACATAATCTCTAGAGGAATGATTTAGCAAGCAATGTAATATATACTCATAGAAGTATAATAATTCCATAATTGTTGACAAAGAAAACTATACAGAAATATGGAACTAGAAAGCTAGATTAGTGATCTGGACCTCAAACTAACAGAGGCTCAGAGGTTATACAGGCTCCTGTGCTAAATATGAATAGACATGAGCCTAAGGTCATATTGATGGGTTGAACAGTTAATGACTTGTGTTTATATACTTTCTTCAAGTTCAGGAGGTACTCTCTACCTTAATCCAGCTTTCTAGTTCTGTTCTCAACTTTGACTATATCTTGCCAGACAGTATTTTTAGCCCCCTTCTGTGTTGCTCATGCAAAAATCATTGAAGTCATGGTCCCCTAGGAATAAACCTAATATAGACTTCTTAGCTTCTTTCCACCTGAAAAATCACTATTCTCACTTGTTCTATACCTATTTTCTGGCTCCTGTTTATTAGACATTTTGTGCTGCCTCATAACTTACTGCCTTTCAGACACTAAATTGCAGATGCTAAAATGATTTCATCCTAATCTCATTCCATTCTGAACTCCATGGGCAGAAGACCTCACCAATGTGTCCTGAAATCTCACCTCTCCAGAGCCCTACCCTATTAGGGGAAACTAGAAACAGGCTGCAGATGCCCACCTCCAGGGAAGAAGCAGTTACCCAAGTCAGATCTCCTACCTTCTGCACCCCCCCCCCCGCCCTGGAAATTTTTGCACCATACCCCAGAGGGGAGAAATGTTAGGGGAAAATTATTAGCTAGAGCCTCTGAACTCCATCTCCATCAGGACCCAGAGAGAGGAGGAAAAAAGGAAAAACACTCCGAAGTAATAATAGGTGTAGGTGTGACTTAGAAAGGAAGAGAATGCAGGACCACAGGAAAAAGTGGGTGATAGTTAAATAGATGAGAGAGAGAAAGAGGGAGAGAGAGAGAGAGAGAGAGAGAGAGAGAGAGAGAATAGTCAACCCATGCCTGTGACCTTGGGAGAACCACTGCAGTTTCCAATGGAGGGAATGGGGACACAGAATTCTGGTGGTATGAATGGTATGGAACAGTAGCCCTGTTACCTTGTAATTTTGGAAATCACTAATTAAAAAATGGGGGAGGCTTATCAGTCAAACCTACTTTACATTTCCTCTGCAGAAACCTACTACCATATCAATAATTTGGATGAGAAAACAGTATAATGTGCATTGGGATACATCTTGTCATACCTTGCCACCAGTTCTCTTTTTAAAAAACACTGAGATTGGAAGAATGCTAGATATTTATGTCAGCTTTAAAAGTTCTCAAATTTAAAGTACTTCTTCAGACCAAAATTTATTTTGGTAGTAAGAAATAAGATACTTTTTAGAGGATGTGGAAAATAGGGACATTTCTGCACTGCTTATGGGCGTTTAAATTAGTCCAATCCTTGATGGGGGCTGGGCAGAGGCGCACCCTGTTAAGTGTGCATAGTACTAAGCACAAGGACCCAAGCAAGGATTACATTTCTGGACCCCAGCTCCTCACCTGCAGGGGAGTGGCCTCACAAGAGGTGAAGTAGGTTGTCAGGTGTCTCTCACCCTCTCTATCTTCACTCCCCTCTTAATTTCTTTCTGTCTTATCAAAAAAAAAAAAAAAAAAAGCCCACAGGAGCGGTGGATTTGCAGTGCAGGCACCAAGCACCAGCAATAACTCAGGAGGCAAAAATAAAATAAAATAAGTAACTAAATAAAATTGGTCCAACCCTTGTACAAAATAATCTGCAGATTTCTCAGAGGATTAGAAATAGATCTAGGGAGTCGGGCAGTAGCACAGCGGGTTAAGCGCACGTGGCGCAAAGCGCAAGGATAGGCTGAAGGATCTCCTTTCGAGAGCCCCATTCCCTACCTGCAGGGGAGTCACTTCACAGGCTGTGAAGCAAGTTTGCAGGTGTCTGTCTTTCTCTCCCCCTCTGTGTCTTCCCCTCCTCTCGCTATTTCTCTCTGTCCTATCTAATAACAACAACATCAACAATAATTACAACAATGAAAAACAAGGGCAACAAAAGGGAAAATGAATATAAAAATATAAATAAAAAAATTAAAAAATAAAAATAAATGGATCTACCCCGGGACACAGAAATTTCTTTCATAGAGATTTACCCAAAAGAAACAAAAACACATCAGAATAGATCTATGTACACCTATGCTAATAGCAGCACAATTTGTAATAACCAAACCTTGTAAGCCACCCAAATGTCCAAGGATAGATGAGTGGCTAAAATACTGTAGTACATATACACGATGGAATACTACTTAGTTGTTAAAAATAATGAAATCATCTTCTTTACTTCATCTTGGATGGACTTACAGACATATCACTTTAAGTCAAATAAGCCAAAATGAGGAGGATAAGTATCAAAATATCTCACTAACAGACAAGTCTTAATAAATATGGACAGAAAAGGAGAACATACAGTAAAACTTGGACTGAGCATGATGTATTGCTTCAAAACAACAACGACACTGAGGCAGGAGGGTTAGGAAAGGTCTGAAGAGGAATTTGGGGTCCTGGTGCATGCTGATGTAAAAGGATCTGGGTTGTGGGTCAGAGTGCTCTGCAGAGAACCTCCACAGGGAGATGAGAAACTATCCATGTGTCAATGACAGCACTGCAAAACATTACCCCCACACAAAAAAAATTAAAAATATATTCTTTCTAGACTGCACATATGAGTGAAACATGGAATCTAGAGAACCAAAACTCATGAATTGGAAAAAGTAAAATAAACAAACAAGCAGAAGTAAACACACTGTCTCTCAGACTTTGTGAGAAGTATGGTGGTTATCATTGGGAGGGTAGGAGCACAGAACTTAAGTGGTGCATGTAGTGTGGAAATATACCCTGAAATATTAAAATCTTGTAAGCCCCTATTAATTACAAATATAATTTCGCTAAAAAATAAAAAATAGGGGGGCCAGGTGGTGGTACACCTGGTTAAGTGCATACATTACAGTGTGCAAGGCTTTTCAAAGGTTTTTCTCAGTATAATATACGGACTCAATGTCAAGCTGACAGGTTATACTTTGAAGTAAAAGTATACTGGGAAAAAGTTGCATTATTCCCAACCCAGGGATATTTTTCTTCTTGTGACCTTAAGTTTACAATCCTTGTCTTTAGCCTAGTTGTGCCTTTTGTCTGATCAGGAGGGGCTATTTATTAGGAGTCACACAAAATAAACGTGAAAAGTTCACCATAAAATATGACAACCACTTTAAATAATGTTGACTTAATTAAAATTTAAACTTTATTTATATATTTTATGGCTTTAGTGTGAGCTCTTCTCGGATGTTTACTTCAGTGGAAAAATCCATCATGTGAGGACCTTGAAAGGAATTAATCCCCCTACCCCTGGCACAGAACTCAACTCCAACAATTCAGATCTAAATATTTAGTGATGGACGATACATGTTTATGGAACAGAGGGCAGCATGACATTTAAATGTGAATTGCGGTTTCCATCTTGAGCATATGGTTGAACAGACTTTGGGAGTTGAAGTTATGCCAACTAACGGAAGTTGATAACTTTTTTATGCTTGCTTCCCCATCTCTCTTTGCCCAGTCCACCTATTTCTGAAGTCTCTTTAACAAAACAGTTCTTACAATCAAATTTCCAGAGAAGAGGTTCTGCTGACTCTTGTGCATTTACTAGTGCATCCCATGGTTAAACTAATAGCCTTGCTGGGTGTCAGCCAAAGGTTGCAGGCCTCTCAAAATATTCCTGGAAAAAAAAAAAAGTTTATCACCCAACTGAAGTTTCTCATTAGTAACCCTGTGGTGTCTAATCTGTGAAATTACATGATTAACTTCTTTGCAAAGTCCCTTCAGTTGGAATTTGCAATCCCACAGGAAGTTATTAAAAGTATCACCAAGATAATTCCCTAGCTTTGTACTTGGCCCCTAGGGTAAAGGAAATAGATCATTAGATGAGTACTTTATAATAAAGTCATAGATCAGTCACAATTATTAAATGACTGTCAAAGAAGATCATTATTTTAGAAGTCGTAGGCAATGTGGCTTAAAAAATAAATAAGAGTCGTGAAAGAATTTCTTACTTTGTTTTGGAAAAGAAATGGGAAATGTATTGTTTTTCTCCTTCATACTTTTGAAGTTGATATCTTAATGTCTCTTCTCAAATATAGGCATCTTACAATATGGTTTTTAATATCCCTGAAGTTGTTTAAATGTGCCTTGAATTAAGAAAGATGGTTCTTTTTGTCAGTAAGTAAAGCACTCAAAGAAATAAAAGTGTGTACATGAGATTTGCAGAACTAGTAACCCACCAGTGGTTCATTGCAGTTATTCTAGTCATTTAGTTGTTTTGCAAAACAATCTATATTATTTAAATATTTTATTTATTTTAATAGCTAGAGAGATAGGAAGAGAGAAAGAAAAGAGACCAGAACACCATTCAGCTCTGGTTTATGGTGGTGCTAAGGACTGAACCTGAGACTTTAAGGCCTTAGACATAAACTACTTTTTAATCATTATTTTATCTCCCAATCCCCACTAAACAATTTTTTCCCAAAAAACAATGTCTATTAACCTGGAAATCTTGCCTTTGGAAAGTATGGAATATGACAATACCAACCTTACAAAGAAGACAATGCTAGACAGCTCTCATTATCACTCCAAATCCACTGAAAATCACAGATATTCTGAGAGACTTCAATTTAGGGTTCAAACTCTTTTTTTAGTGTGGTGTCAGAGATTGAGTCCAGGGTCTCACTCTTGTGCTTAGACACCTCCCTAGTCCAGCATTTTACTATTGATTTTTTTAGAATACAGAGAAAGAAATACAGAGAGAAGGTGAGGGCGAAGTGTCATTTCACTGTCCATGAAGTTCTATTAAATTTATTTTGTCTCCATGGTGTTTCCTTTGCTCTCATGTTTTGAGAGGCTAGAACTGAGTCTCACACATGCCAGATGAGTATTCTACCTCTAACCTACCTTCCGAAGCCAAGTATTTGATGTTTTGACCTTTTGAATTTTATAGTCCAAAAAAATATTTTATAGGCCTACATTGTTTTACAAATTACACATTGCAACTTAAAAAGCAATTCCTAATCAATAAATGGTTTTCTCTTAAAACCAATTTTTTGTAAAAAAAAAATGGCTTCTCTTAAAACCAATGGTTTCTCTTAAAACCAATTTTTGACAAATCTGAGCATTACAATATAAATTTTGGTTGATTATTAAACCATATTATTCAGACATCTAATTTTAACTAATGGCACTGACTCTTGGTACTCACTTCAAATTCCATCTATTTAAGTCTAGAATTTTTTGTTAATGGTATTCTTTTTACTTTTTAATAATAAAGTATTTATCATATTAAGTTCTAGTCAAATTTCCAATGAATGATGCCCAAATATCATGGAAACTGGTTGTTAATGTTTTTCTTTTCTTTTTTTTAATTTTAATTTCTTTATTGGGGAATTAATGTCTTACATTCGACAGTAAATACGATAGTTTGTACATGCATAATATATCCCAGTTTTCCGTATAACAATACAACCCCCACTAGGACCTCTGTCATCCTTTTTGGACCTGTTTTCTCCCCCCACCCATCCACCCCAGAGTCTTTCACTTTGGTGCAACATGCATTAATGTTTGATTTTAACTCATACTTATTTATTTTTTAAATTGATTTAATAATCATTGACAAGACTGTAGGATAAGAAGGGTACAATTCCACACAGTTCCCAACACCAGAGTTCTGTATCTCATCCCTTTAACTGGAAGCTTTCCTATTCTTTATCCCTCTGAGAGCATGGAGGTGCAGAAGGTGGGAGGTCTGGTTTGTGTGACTGCTTCTCCACTGGACATGGGCATTAGCAGGTTGATCCATACTCCCAGCCTATTTCTAATTTCCCTAGTGGGGCAAGGGTCTGGAGAGGTGGGGTTCTAGGGTACTTTGGTGAGGTTGTCTGCCCAGGGAAGTCAGGTCAGCATTACAGTAACATGTGCAACTTGGTGACTGAAAAGCTTTAATATAAAAATCAGAACAAATTGTTTAATAATCAGGAATCTAAAGGTAAGAATATAGCAGATGAGATTTGAGGTATCCATTTTGGAAAAAGCTAGAAAGTCCGTTTTAGGTATATTTCAAGAGGCCCATGACTACTAATTTTTTACTGATCTCGACAGCTAACATGCAGGATGGCTAAAGTTATTGTCTAGGGGAGTTGGCGTCATAGTTGGAAATAGGACTAGAAAACTGGATCAGGGAAAGAGTAGCTCCCAAATATGGGGTAAGCATATAAATACTGTTAACTGTAAACCCTACCATACTGATATGGGTCCTATATTCAGCACAGGAGCCTGTATAAGCTTTGTATCCTTGAAGGCATGAGCTTGCATTCTGTCATCATAGCTGGGCACATTCTAGGCTGCACTCACTTTTGGACCCATCTTCCTCAAGTGGCAGAGTGCGTTGACCCAGCCTCTCTTTGGAGGATGGGGCAGTTCTTCCCACTGTTGTTCCACATAGAGGGCAAGGTCCTATAGGCAAGGCCCACAAGAGGGTCCACTATATTATTCCTAATGGAGATGACCAGTGACAGTAGAGAAGGGGATCTGTTAGAGGTCTAGGCCCACTATGTGGAAATCCAAAGTTCCCTGACTAGGGTCCCAGATGATGGGGTGACCTGGTAGTGATCAAAAGACCCATCATTAATGTATGCTGATCTCTTGCCCTTATCCAGCTTTTTTAGTTCTCACTTTGTCTGACAAGATTAGCATTGGAGTGACTGAGGGAAGTGAAAGAGAAAGTAGGTGAGGAGTGTATCTAGGTCAAAATAAAAACTATTTCATTAAGGACTTTGTGGTGTCTTTTTTAGATCTTTCTATTTGCTTGCTGTAATTATTGAGTCACTGCAAACTATTGTGTACTTTTGCTTTAAAGTATATATTTTCCCTAATTTGTGGATACATGTGCACATGTGCTCTATTTCATGGGCCCTGGGTTTAGTTAGTGTTTTGCTTCACACATAAGTTTTCATGTTATTTCTATGTGAAAAAAACAGAGATGGCTGGAGACTCCAGGTCTTCTTAATAGGCAGCTATGAGAAATGCCTCACTTAGAGGCCCTATAGTTACTACAGATAAAGATGTCATCTTATTATTCCCTGCCAAGTGCTGTATGTTTTAGATGTAGTATAGAGACAACTAAGGCTGATAACTGTAATAACTTGGGTTGCTCTTGTGAATTCTTCTTGTTTCATGGATGGTTAATTTTTGTTTAAGCTTTGATGGAATGTTCTATCATTCACTGGATCTACTGAGAGAGGAGTATTAATTGTTCAAATATCTTTTTTTCCCCCATATTCAAGCAAGCTCAACATTTAGAGAGGGCTGCAGGTGAGTGTTTCTTCTAAATGCTTGGCTATTGTTATGGAGCCCTGGCCTCATTTTGTCACTAAGAAGATGTTTTATATCCCCAAAGGTCAGTGAGAATGTGATTGAACTCTCCTTCTGGAAATACTCCCATCTTTAAATCTTGCTTCTGCAGGTGGGTGTAATTCTAAACATTTTATAACTGTTCTTTATCAGGAAGTTACAGAGAAAAAGCAGAGTTGGAAACAGATGATAATAGGATAAAAGATCTGCATAAGAAGTCCTCTCCAACTTGTATTTCAAAGGAACTTCCCTTGTCTTATACTGTTTATGCAATCAAAATAATAAAATAAAATACAAAATCAGAGGTTAACTCTAGCAGTGGGTTTTCCTAGAAAAAAAAACTGATTGAGGGGGCCAGGTGGTGGCACATGTGGTTGAGCACACATGTTACAGTGTGCAAGGACCTGGGTTTGAGCCTCGGTCCCTACCTGCAGGGGAAAAGCTTCACAAGTGGTGAACCATTGCTGCAGGTGTCTCTCTGTCTCTCTCCCTCTCTATCTCCCCTTTCCCTCTCGATTTCTGGCTGTCTTTATTCAATAAATAAAGATAAGTTTTTTAAAAATTTAAAAAAACTTATTGACTCACTTTGGAATAATTTTGCTTTGAGTTTCCAAAACTCTTTTATAATTTTTCACTGATGTGCTTTTCTCTATTACTAATTTATTTTTCTGCCTATGTGTCAGCAACTGTACTGTAAGTGATTAACCTTTCAATAAAGTATATTAAAAATAAAAAGGTGTATTGCACCAAAGTAAAAGACTCTGGGGTTGGGGAAAGGGGTCAGGTCCTGGAACATGATGACAGAGGAGGACCTAGAGGGGGTTGAATTGTTATGTAGAAAACTAAGAAATGTTGCACATGTACAAACTATTGTATTTTACTGTTGACTGTGAACCATTAATCCCCTCAATAAATAAATATATGTACATATATATAATGAAGAAAAGCATACAAAAAAGGAAAAAGAACAATTATTTTTCACTTCAATTGTCAATCAAGACCATTATTTGTGGCTTTCTATTTTATTTGCTACAACATCAGACTTTCTATTTTATTTGCTACAACATCAGACTCACAGATGATTAGTGAAAATTTTGTCTAGAACACTTTTATAGAAATTCAGAAGTTTTAGTATTGCATGAATCTGAATATCTAAAACTTGTGTCTTTGATTTTTCTCTCAGTGCAAATAGAGGATCCCAGTACCCTTTAGTTCAAAGGTTGGAAAAGTAACATAAAGTTAATAGAAGAAAACTGATATTTCTTTTTTTTATTATTTAAGAAAGGAGACATTAACAAAACCATAGAATAAGAGGGGTACAATTCCGCACAATTCCCATAACCTGATCTCCATATCCCATCCCATCCCCTGATAGCATTCCCATTCTCTATCTCTCTGAGAGTATGGATCCAGGGTCCTTGTGGGTTGCAGAGGGTGGAAGGTCTGGCTTCTGTAATTGCTTCCCCACTGAACATGGGCATTGACTGGTCAGTCCATACTCCCAGTCTGCCTCTCTCTTTCCCTAGTAGGGTGGGGCTCTGAGGAAGTGGAGCTCCAGTACACATTGATGGGGTCATCTGTCCAGGGAAGTCTGGTCAGCATCTTGCTGGCATCCAGAACCTGGTGGCTGAAAGAGAGTTAATATGCAAAGCCAAACAAATTGTTGAACAATCATGGACCTAAAGACTGGAATAGAGCAGATGAACAGTTGGGGGGTATTCCCTGCATGCTCTTGTATACTTCTGCTTTCACGTATATATTTTTCCCCTAGATTATGGGCACGGGTGAACTTATGCTCTATCTCAGGGGACCTGGACTATATCTAGGTTTGGGGACTTTATTAGGGAGTGGAACATCTGGAATGGAATTTGAGAATACTATGAAAGGAAAGGTCTCACCCGAGTGATGAAGCTGAAGGGTTGTCATTCCACACCTGAAGTCACTGGGTCACAGTCTGAAGTGAAGCATGCTGGAGTGGCACTTGTTGCGTTGATTAGGTTGTGATCCATGGATGCAATATTATTTGATTTGAATTGAGAGCAGCATGCAGAAAAGTGGGCCCCACCCTAAGGTTCCAAGACTTTGGAAAATATAGGCTCTATAGTGGAAATGTGAGGTTCCTGTTGTCTTAGGGTTCAATGGATAGAAGACAATGGATAGTTATTGTTATCATCACATTATTTGGTGATAGGGTTAACTTTGGAAACTCCCTTTGTTAGGGTTTGGGGTATAATACGCAGCATCTTTTATATGGCTGTGCTACCGGTTGCTTCTGTTCTCCCTGTAGGCTTTTGGGAGAGACAACATATCAAAGACAGCCTATGTATTAAAAAGACTCAGTCTGTGTTTTAAGAAGTTCTAGACATATCATCAGTTTAGCCTCTCATATTAATTAAATAGTGGTTTATATGTTTACACTTTAATAGGATTGTACATAAACACCACTCACACCACCAAAAGACTGTGTCCCATCCCCCCACCTCCCACCCTCCCGATATTTCTTATTAATTATTATTGATTTCATAATAAAAATGTATTTTGCCAAGTCTTTATGATTGCAACAATTTTGTTAAATAAGCAAGTTTTATTTAAAAGCTGTATTTATTGGGTAGGGAAGATAGTATAACAGTTATGCAAACAGATTTTTATGCCTGAGGTTTCAGGTTTCAGGTTCAATACCCCACACCACCATAAACCAGAACTGAGCAGTGCTCTAGAAAAAAAAGAAAAAAAAAAACTTATACTGTAGTATATAGACATGATGGAATATTAGTCATCTATTAAAAATGAAGTCATCTCCTTTGTGTCATCTTGTATGGAATTGAAAGACATCATGTTAAATGAGATAAGCCAAAAAGAGAAGGATAAATACTGAATCATATCACTTATAAGTGAGGCCTAGTAATTAAGAACATAGAGGAAGAAAACAAAGTGAAACATGAACTGGATGTGGTGTATTGCATCAAAACAAGGAACTCTGGGGAAAGTGTAGATGGGAAGGGGTGGAGAAGGAATATCATGCAAAATGAAATTAAATGCATGTGACAACAACTACACTATAAAACATTAACTCTCACCTTAAAAAAAAAAGATTATTCCTCCAAAGACCTGAAAAAATGACACTTACTTTTTATTATCTTTTGTATTAGAAACAAAAATAAGCAAAAAAAAAATGTAAAAAGAAAAAATAACAAACTCTATGATAAACCAATATTAGGTACCATCTACAAATAAATCTGTGAATACAGAAATCGCCTTACTATTATAAAGCATAATTACAGTTGGTAGGGAAGGTGTGTGTGGTAACAGTCCCCCCAGCCCAGAATAAATCAAATAGAAGACCACATAGCATAAGCCAACTGGACTTTACTAATTTCATTTTAGCCAGGCTGTTGTTTTTTTTTTTTTGAGAGGGTTAAAGTATACCACCCCTCTTGCCTTGAAGAAAGGCAATTAAAGCACCCCATTCAATACATAGTGCAATAAAAAAAAAAAAAAAGAAAGTCGTGATGTGATTAGAGGAAAAGGAGGAGAAACAGATACAAAAGGAAATAGTACATAACATAAAAAATATAAAATATAAAAATAAAATAAATAAACAGGCTCATACTCCCATAGGAATAATGTTAGGGGAAGATAACTAGAGGACTCTGAAACTCAATTCTGTCAGGACTGAGAGAGAAGAGGAAAATGAAGGACATTTGGTAGTAAAAATAGGTGTGAGTGTGACTTAAAATAGAAAAGAAGGCAGGACTATAGAAAAAGATAGGGAAAAATAGATTGATAGATAGATAGATAGCTAAAGAAACAATAGTCAATCTATATCTGTGACTTTGGGAGAACCACTGAAATTTCCAGTGAAGGGAATGGGGATAGAGAGCTCTGGTGGTGGGTATAGAGTAGAATTGTGCCCCTGTTATTCTGTAATTTTATAAATCAAAAAGAAAGGAAAAGAAGAGGAAAGGAGAGGAGAGGGAGAAAAGAAAAAGGAAAGGAAAAAGGAAAGGAAAGGAAAGGAAAGGAAAGGAAAGGAAAGGAAAGGAAAGGAAAGGAAAGGAAAGGAAAGGAAGGAAAGGAAAGGAAAGGCGCTCTTAGGAGGAAAGATATAAGCAACGATAACAGATTGAGAAAAGCAGAATAGACAGCTATGGATAGAGAGTAGCTTCACTGTAAGGTTCCTGAGGTTTTGGTCCTTAAAACTCATAAAGACAGTGCAGAGAAAACAAATGTGTCACTTGAGACTGCTTGACTTTAGGGTGAAATTTAGTTGAGCCAAATGGAATTCCTGGGTCAGCCCTCCCACTTGCCAATTTACTTTACAAATTAACAAAGTATCTTTCTTTTGTGTAGTTAGTTGAATAGGTAGAGTGAAAGAGGGAAGCAAAGTAGAGAATAGGTGAGGAAAATGTCTAGGCCTAAGTAATAAACATTTGATTAGAAAATTTAGGGGCTGGAGCCGGGTGGTGGTGCACCTGGTTAAGCGCACATGTCACAGTGTGCAAGGACCCAGGTTCCAGTTCTCAGTCCCCACCTGTAGGGGGGAAACTTCATGAGTGGCGAAGCAGTGCTGCAGCTGTTTCTCTGTCATTCTGTTTCTCTCCCTCTCTCTCAAACCCTTCCCTCTCAATTTCTAGCTGTCTCTATCCAATAAACAGATAAAAGATAATAAAAAAAAGAAAAGTTGGGGGCCAAGTGGTAGCATACCTGGTTGAGCACACATGTTACAGCGTGCAAGGACCTGAGTTTGAGATCCTGGTCTCCACCTACAGGGGAAAAGCTATGCAAGTGTTAAAGCAGTGCTACAGGTGTCTCTCCTTCTCTATCTCCCCCATCTCTCTTGATTTCTGGATGCCTCTATCCAATAAATAAAGATAATAATAAAATTTGAAAGACAAACAAGGAAGGCAGGGCTATGGAGCAGCAGAAGATGTGTTTCTCTCCTCTCCTCTCCCAGGTCAACTAGGAATACCAAAGGAGACCACCTGGGACTGCAAGAAGACAGGACTAGAATGACTTCAGGAACCCACCAAATCACTGGTGAGTGCAAACACGTGTGGCTCATGGACAGAGAAGCACCTAGGGAGAGATTAAGTGGCTGCTAACAGCCCAGCAGTTTACCAGTTGAGATTCCACCTGCAGTCTGTTTCACCAACAAAAAGACTGAAGAAAGGAGAGGACTCCCCTGAGACTCACCAACTGCAACTGTGTGTCTCCATTGCTACTGCCCTCAGAACCTAGAGCAGTGGCAGGGAGGCCCTATGCTGACACCAGGGAACAGAGAACTAACCAGGAAATTTAGGAGAAGATCTATACCTCAGTGGCCTAGCAGTGGGATTGTGAGAGTCCCTTTGTATAACCACTGGATTATCTATCTCTGCCCCACATTGCTTTATCACTAGGTCAGGAGTCAGTGATTAAGCTAAGAAGCCTACTTATACTTTAAAAGCCCTCAGGCTCCTATAGCCTACAGGAAAGAAAAAAAAAAGAGGCTTTTAAGCCATTGAGCTCCAACTCAGGGATTAAAATACTATTGAAACAACTGTCAATGTCCACAACTGTGAACCTTTTAATTACCTTACTTAGACACAAACCAATCTAGGCAAGAGTGATCAGTACTTTGAAAAGTACTGAGAGAGGGACCGCATAACATAATATATAAAATGGTTAAATCAGCAAGAAGAAATATTGGAAAAATTAACAAGAGTCCAGCTAAAAGCCCCCCAAAGACGGAAACACAAAATAATGAGGTCAACATCCAAACACTAGTTAAGGAAATAATCACAGGAGTGAGTAAAGAGTTTGAAAGAATTGTCATCAGAAATGCAGAAACAACAAATGAGACTCTGGAAGAAAACACTATCTCAAGGTTATTAGAGAGCTGAAAGCTGAAGTAGCTGAGCTAAAAACACAATTAGCTGAACAAGCTAAAACAATATCAGAACAGATTAACAAAATAGATGGACTCCAGAAAACATTAGAGGGGGGAGTCGGGCTGTAGTGCAGTGGGCTAAGCATAGGTGGTGCAAAGCACAAGGACCGGCATAAGGATCCCGGTTCGAACCCCGGCTCCCCACCTGCAGGGGAGTCACTTCACAGGTGGTGAAGCAGGTCTGCAGGTGTCTATCTTTCTCTCCTCCTCTCTGTCTTCCCCTCCTCTCTCCATTTCTCTCTGTCCTATCCAACAACAACGATAACAACAATAATAACTACAACAATAAAACAACAAGGGCAATAAAAGGGAATAAATAAAAGAAAAGAAAAGAAAAGAAAAGAAAAGAAAACATTAGAGGGGAGAGAGAATAGAATCAATGAGGTTGAAGACAAAGTTAGCTAGATTGAGGATGAATTAGAGACAACTAAAAAAGAAGTAAGAGACCTCAAAAAGAGATTAAGAGATACTGAAAACAACATCAGAGACATATGGGATGACTTCAAAAGAAATAATATATGCCTTATTGGATTAACAGAGGAAGAAAGAGAGGGAGGGGAAGAAAGCATTCTTCAGGGCACAATACCTGAAAACTTCTCTGGTCTAGACAACATCAAAGACATAAAGGTTCACGAAGCCCAGAGGGTCCCAGACAGAATTAACCCAGACTTAAAGACAACAAGACACATCATATTTAGAATGGAAAAGAATAAGGATAAAGAAAGGATCCTGAAGGCTGCAAGAGAAAAACAAAGAGTCACCTACAGAGGAAAACCCATAAGATTAGCAGCAGACTTCTCCACACAAACACTACAGGCCAGAAGAGAATGGCAAAATATCTGTCAAGTGCTCAATGAGAAAGGCTTTCAACAAAACTACTGTATCCTGCTAGACTGTCATTCAGACTAGATAGAGGCATAAAAACCTTCTCAGACAAGCAGCAGTTGAAGGAATCAACTATCACCAAGCCTGCCCTGAAATAAGTTGTGAAAGGTCTCCTATAAACAGTCAGACCACCATAAATAGGCCATATATCAGAACACTCTAAAACTCTACAAGAATTACGTTAAAATATCTTCAATCTTTGCTATCAATAAATGTCAATGGCCTGAATTCATCTATTAAAAGGCACAGAGTAGGAAAATGGATCAGAAAACACCACCCAACAATATGCTGTCTGCAGGAAACCCACCTAACTCAACAAGACAAACACAGGTTCAATGTGAAAGGATGGAAAACTATCATACAGGCCAATGACCCACAAAAAAAGGTCAGAAACAACTATTCTCATATCTGACATGATAAACTTTAAATAAAATTTAAAAAGATAGGGATGGACACTACTTAATGCTCAGTGGATCAGTCAATAAAGAGGACTTAACAATCATTAACATCTATGCACCCAATGAGAAGCCATCTAAATATATCAAACATCTACTGAAAAAGCTACCGCAACATATTAACAGCAACACAGTCATAGTAGGGGACTTCAACACCCCACTCTCTCAACTTGGCCATCCAGGAAGAAAATCAATAAAGACATGAGGGAGCTAAATGAGGAGATAGATTAACTAGAACTATTGGACATTTCCAGAGTCATTCACCCCAAGAAACTGGAATACACATTTTACCCAAGTCCACATGGGTCATTCTCAAGGATAGACCATATGTTAGGCCACAAAGACAGCATCAGCAAATTCAAGAGCACTGAAATCATCCCAAGCCTCTTCTCAGACCACAGTGGGATTAAACTAACACCTAACAATCAACAAAAGATTAGTAATAGTCCCCAAATGTGGAAGCTCAACAGTATACTACTTAATAACCACTGAGTTAAAGAGGAAATTAAGGAAGAAATCAAAATGTTTTGAAAGCTCAATGAAAATGAAGACACAAGCTATCAAAATATTTGGGACACAACTAAGGCAGTACTGAGAGGGAAGTTCATAGCCATACAAGCACACATTAGGAAACAAGAAAAAGCACAAATAAGCAGACTGATTGCACATCTTAAAGACCTAGAAGAAGAACAACAAAGGAACCCTAAAGCAACCAGAAGAATAGAAATCACTAAAGTTAGAGCAGAAATCAATAACATTGAAAATAAGAAAACCATACAAAAAAATCAGTGAAAGTAAATATTGGTTATTTGAAAGAGTGAACAAAATTGACACACCTTTAGCTAGACTCACAAAACAAAAAAGGGAGAAGACCTAAGTAAATTGGATAGTAAATGAAAGAGGAGATATCACAACAGACACAGCAGAAATTTAACATATCATGCAAGGCTTCTAAGAACAACTCTATGCCACCAAGCTAGAGAACCTGGAAGAAAAGGACAGTTTCCTAGATACCTACGAACTTCTAACACTAAATAGAGGAAATAGATAACATGAACAGGCCCATCACAGCTAATGAAATTGACACAGTTATCAAAAATCTTCCCAAGAACAAAAGTCCTGTACCACCCACACCTATGGATATCTAATTTTTGATAAGGGGGCACAAAGTATTAAATGGAGGAAGAAGGCTCTCTTCAACAAATGGTGCTGGGAAAACTGGGTTGAAACATGCAGAAGAATGAAACTGAGCCACTTATCTCACCAGAAACAAAAATCAACCCCAAATGGATCAAAGACGTGGATTTTAGACCAGAAACTATCAAATACATAGAGGAAAACATTGGTGGACCACTTTCCCACCTAAACTTCAAGGACATCTTTTATGAAACAAACCCATTTGCAAGGAAGACTAAGCAGAAACAAACCAATGGGACTACATCAAATTGAAAAGTTTCTTTACAACCAAAAAAACTATCACACAAACAAAGAGATACATCACAGAATGGGAGAAGATCTTCAAATGCCATACATCAGACAAGAGACTAATCACCAAAATATACAAAGAGCTCAGCAAACTTAGCACCAAAAAAGCAAATGACCTCATTCAAAAATGGGCAGAGGATATGAACAAAACATTCACCTCAGAGGAGATTCAAAAGGCTAACAAACATGAAAAATTGCTCAAGGTCGCTGATTGTCAGAGAAATGCAAATTAAGACAACATTAAGATACCACCTCACCCCTGTGAGAATGGCATACATCAAAAAGGACAGCAGCAGCAAATGCTGGAGAGGCTGTGGGGACAGAGGAACTCTTCTACACTGCTGGTGGGAATGCAAATTTGCCTAGCCTCTGTGGAGAGCAGTCTGGAAAACTCTCACAAGGCTAGACATGGACCTTCCATATGACCCAGTAATTCCTTTCCTGGGGATATGACCCAAGGACTTCCTAACTCCCAACCAAAAAGATATGTGTACACCTATGTTCATAGCAGCACAATTCATAATAGCTAAAACCTGGAAGCAACCCAGGTGCCCAACAACAGATGAGTGGCTGAGAAAGCTGTGGAGTATATACACAGTAGAATACTACACAGCTGTTAAGAACAACGAACCCCTCTTCTCTGACCCATCGTGGATGGAGCTAGAAGAAATTATGTTAAGTGAGCTAAGTCAGAAAGATAAAGACAAGTATGGGATGATCCCACTCATAAACAGAAGTTGAGAACGAAGAACAGAAAGGGAAATTCAAAGCAGGAGTTGACTGAATTTGAAGTAGGGCACCAAAGAGAAAACCCTGGTTTGAGCGTGAGGGTGAATGCTCAGCTTCATGGGGCAGAGTGGGGGGTTGGGGGGGAGGGGATGGGACATAGTCTTTTGGTGGTGGGAATAGTGTTTATGTACACTTCTATCAATTTGCAGTCATATAAATCACTATTTAATTAATATGAGAGGGGGAAAATTGAATTTCTCAAACTTTTTAAAACACAGCCTGAGTCTTTTTAATATATAGGCTGAGTCTTTGACATGTTGACTCTCTTAAAAACTTAGTCCAGGGAGAACAAAAGCAGCTGGTGGCATAGCTATATGCAAACAATGTCAAAGGACATGAAATATTGTGGGGGTGTGTATGATACAGCAAATCCTAACAGAGGGATTCTTCAAAGTTATCCCAATTGCCAAACAATGTGATTGTTGCAATAACTATCTATTGCCTTTTAAAACCCTAAGACAACAGGAATCTCCCCCTTCCTTTATAGAGCCTATGTTTCTCATAATCCTGAAACCTCTGGGGTGGGGCTCATTTCCCTGCATGCATCTCTCAAGTCAGGCCAAATGATATTGCATCCGCTGATTCCAACCTAATCAATTCAACAAGTACCATCTCAGCATGCTTCACCTCAGACTGTGTACAGAGACATCAGGCATGGATTGCCAACCCTTCACCCTCATCACTTGGGTGAGACCTTTCCTTTCATAGTAGTCTCTAATTCTATTCCAGGAGGTTCACTTCCTAACAAAGTCCCAAAACCTAGATATAGGTCTGGTCCCATAAGATAGAGTATATGTTCACATGTATCTATAAATTAGAGCAAAACTTATACCTGAAAGCAAAAAGACACAATAGTCTTTAGTGAGTCAGTATCAAGTTCATAATGAAATAGTGTCCACTTAGACTTAGATACCCTCATCACCTACTTCCTATTACAGTTCTCTCACTCACTCCAAAGCTAACCTTAACAAAGCAAGGACTACAAAAGCTGAATAAGGGCAAGCGACTGGCATACTTTAATGATGATTCTTTAAGCACTTTCAGGCCATTCCATCAGCTGGGGCCCTAATCTGGGAGTCCTGAGTCTCCCAAACAACTTTATAGGCCTAGACCTTAAATAAATCCCTCTCTCCATTGTTTCCAGTCATCTCTATCAGGAAAAAAAAAATAGACACCTTTGTGGGCCCCCATAGGACCTTGCACTCAACCTGGATCAACAATGGTAGAGAAAGTTCCATCCACTGAAGGGAGGATGGATAACGTATCTATGATACACCTGAGGAAAATAAGTTGATACTGGGGCAGTATGGAATGTTCCTACTCGTGATTACAGAAAGTGAGCTCAGATCCACAGGGATATAGAGGTCACACAGGCTCCTAAGCTAATTATGGGTCCCAGATCACATCAAATTGATGGAGTTTACAGTAATATTTATACCCCTTTCCCATATTAGGGAGCTACTCTTTTCCCTGATCCAGCTTTCTGGTCCTTTTCCCAGCCCATCATCTCCCCATCATCTCCCCAGACAATAATTAGAATTCACCTGTATATCAGATTTCAGGCTCAGGCAAAAAACAAAACAGAAAAAAACAAAACACTAGTATAGTTATAGGCCCTTTGAAATACAACTAAAATATGCCTACTAGCTATCTACAAAATGGAGAACCCCCGAACGCTTCACCTGCACTATTCCTGCCTTTAGGTCCATAATTGTCCAACAGTTTGTTTGGCTCTTTATATTAACTCTCTTTTCAGGCACCAGGTACAGATGCTAGCTGGATTCAACCAGTCTTCCCTGGACAGAAAACCCCAGCAATTTGCCTTGGAGCTCTGCTTCCCCAGAGCCCTTCCCCATTAGGGAAAGAGAGAGACAGGATGGGAGTATGGCTCGACCTGTCAACGCCCATGGTCAGTGGGGAAGCAATTACAGAAGCCAGACCTTCAACCTTCTGCATCCCACAATGACCTTGGGTACATACACCCAGGGGGTTAAAGAGTAGAAAAGCTATCAGGGGAGGGGTTGGTATACAGAGGTCTGGTGGTGGGAATTATGCGAAGCTATACCCCTCTTATCCTATGGTTTTGTCAATGTTTCCTTTTTATAAATAAAAAATGTGTTTTAAAAAGTCCTGCACCAGATGGTTTTACAAATGAATTCTACAAAACCTTCAAGCAAGAGTTACTTTCTCTACTTTTAAAAGTCTTTCAGAAAATTGAAGAAACTGGAATACTCCCTTCCAGCTTCTATGAAGTCAACATTACTTTGATACCAAAAGCAGATAGGGACACAACCAAAAAAGAAAACTATAGACCAGTATCTCTGATGAACATAGATGCTAAAATATTGAACACAATTCTAGCCAACCAGATACAGCAGTATATTAAAAAGATGGTTCATCATGACCAAGTGGGGTTTATCCCAGGCGTGCAAGGTTGGTTTAATATACATAAATCAATCAACATGATCCACCACATCAACAAATGCAAGAACTAAAACCACATGGTCATATCAGTAGATGCAGAGAAAGCCTTTGACAAAATACAACATCCCTTTATGATCAAAGCACTACAAAAATTGGGAATAGATGGAAATTCCTGAAGATAGTGGAGTCTATATATAGCAAATCTCCAGACAACATACTCAATGGTGAAAAACTGGAAGCATTTCCCCTCAGATCAGGTACTAGACAGGGCTGCCCACTATCACCATTACTATTCAACATAGTGTTGGAAGTTCTTGCCATAGCAATCAGGCAGGAGCAAGGATTTAAAGGCATACAGACTGGAAGAGAAGAATTCAAACTCTCCTTATTTGCAGATGACATGATAGTATACATAGAAGACCTAAGGAATCCGGCAAGAAGCTTCTGGAAATCACCAGGCAATATAGTAAGGTGTCAGGCTACAAAATTAACATTCAAAAGTCAGTGGCATTCCTCTATGCAAACACTAAGTTAGAAGAAGTTGAAGTCCATAAATCAATTCCTTTTACTATAGCAACAAAAACAGTAACATATCTAGGAATAAACCTAACCAAAGAAGTGAAAGACTTGTATACTGAAAATTATGAGTCACTACTCAAGGAAATTGAAAAAGACACAAAGAAGTAGAAAGATATTCCATGTTCATAGGTTGGAAGAATTAACATCATCAAAATGAATATACTACGCAGAGCCATATACAAATTTAATGCTATCCCCATCAAGATCCCAATCATATTTGGAGAATAGAAAAAATGCTACAAATGTTTATCTGGAACCAGAAAAGACCTAGAACTGTCAAAACAATCTTAAGAAGAAAGAACAGAACTGGAAGTATCACACTCCCAGATCTCAAATTGTAATATAGGGACATTGTCATCAAAAATGCTTGGTACTGGAACATGAATAGAAACACTGACCAATGGAATACAAATGAGAGCCCAGAGGTAAGCTCCCACACCTATGGACAGCTAATCTTTGACAAATGTGCCCAGACTATTTAATGGGGAAAGCAGAGTCTCTTCAACAAATGGTGTTGGAAACAATGGGTTGAAACATGCAGAAGAATGAAACTGAACCACTGTATTTCACCAAATACAAAAGTAAATTCCAAGTAGATTGAAGACTTGGATGTCAGACAAGAAACTATCAGATACTTAGAGGAAAATATTGTCAGAACTCTTTTCCACATAAATTTTAAAGACATCTTCAATGAAACAAATCCAATTACAAAAAAGACTAAGACAAGCATAAACCTATGGGACTACATCAAATTAAAAACTTCTGCACAGCTAAAGAATCCACTATCCAAACCAAGAGACCCCTCACAAAATGGGAGATCTTTACATGCCATACATCAGACAAGAGGCTAATAGCCAGAATATATATTGAGCTTGCCAAACTCAACAACAAGAAAGCAAATAACCCCATCCAAAAATGGGGGGAGGACATGGACAGAATATTCACCACAGAAGAGATCCAAAAGGTTTAAAAAAATGTTCCAAGTCTCTGATTGTCAGGGAAATGCAAATCAAGACAACAATAAGATACCACTTCACTCCTGTGAGAATGTCATACATCAGAAAAGGTAACAGCAGCAAATGCTGGAGAGGTTGTGGGGTCAAAGGAACACTCCTGCACTGCTGGTGGGAATGTAAGTTCGTCCATCCTCTGTGGAGAACAGTCTGGAGAACTTTTGGAATGCTAGAAATGGACCTACCCTATGATCCTGCAATTTCTCTCCTGGGGATATATCCTAAGGAACCCAACACATCCATCCAAAAAGATCTGGGTACACATATGTTCTTGGCAGCACAATTTCTAATAGCCAAAACCTGGAAGCAACCCAGGTGTCCAACAACAGATGAGTGGCTGAGCAAGTTGTGGTATATATATACGATGGAATACTACTCAGCTATAAAAAATGGTGACTTCACTGTTTTCAGCTGATCTTGGATGGACTTTGAAAAATTCATGTTAAGTGAAATAAGTCAGAAACGGAAGGATGAATATGGGATGTTCTCACTCTCAGGCAGAAGTTGAAAAACAAGATCAGAAGAAAAAAACACAAGTAGAACCTGAACCGGAACTGGCATATTGCACCATAGTAGAAGACTGGGGTGGAGGGGGGAGAATACAGGTCCTTAGAAGGACCTAGTGGGGGTTTTATTGTTATATGGAAAACTGGGATTTGTTATGCATGTACAAACTATTGTATTTACTGTTGAATGTAAAACATTAATTCCCCAATAAATAAATAAATAATAAACAAACAAAACCCTGAAAATTTATGATGCTTTCTTTAAGCCATTCTTCCCATATTCTTTCATAGGTGTTTCAAGGAAATGTCAGTTCAGAACTTTTGTAAATTTTTAAAGGTATTTTTGTCTAATTGAGTTATGAGTGTTCCTTATAGTTTCTAGAAACTAGTCTTAAGAGGAATACTTGGCAAAGATCATGCTTCTTTTCATAACTCCTTTATTTTCTTCTTTAAGTTGTGAAGTTTCAGGTTTTTGCATTTAGGCTTATAATCTACTTTGAGCTAATTTTTGCATATCATTGAAGTGTGGATCAGTTTCATTTTGATCTTTTTGTGTCTGTATATCCAACCTTACAGCACCCCTTGTTGAAAAGGCAATCATTCACCATTGAAGTAATTTTTCTGAAAAAACCAGCTGTCTGTTATGTAAGTCATTTTCTACACTTTCTTCTTTGCCCCTCTTTTTTTCCTGTTTATCTTAATAAAATCTCCACACTTTCCTACATCCGATAACTTTATGATAAATCTTAAAATAATTATATACTTACAATTTGATCAGGTCCTGCTTTTAGTTTCCCTTTCAGATCTTCTTAGTCAACTTCTGTTGTACCCCTCCTACCTTATGTTTTTGTTCATTAATCCTTTCTTAAATAAAAAATTTAAAAAAAATAATAATTATATACTGTTAGTTTTATGACTTTATCTTTTGTCTTCAATGTTCTTTTAATTATTTTAGCAGACTTTAAAGTTTTAAAACACTTAAGGGAGGTGGTTCAGCCTGGTAGAGCACCAGTTTTCATGCCTGATGCCCCAGAAATCTTGGGTTTATTCCCTGGCACTGTATATGTTAGAGCTGAGCAGTGTTCTGATCTCCCTGTGTGTCTTTCCTCTCATTCTCTGTGTCATTATAAATAGAGCTTTAAAGTGATAATTTAACAATCTTACAAAAGTAAAGATCTAACATCTTTATCCTAAATTAAGATGTTAACACTTTTAATTAATAGTCAGATTTTGAAAGGACAGAAATCCTACAAATTGGACTTGTCCATATCTCCATGGACTGTATTGTTAAATGAATCCTATTAAGGCTAATGTATCTAAACATTATGAAGCATATGTTTAAGAGGAAGTTAAAACTTGAGAATAAGAAAGTTAAGGAACATTGTAACCACTTTGATTTTGTTTATTTTCTAAATCTAAATATACTGAAGATATGATCTTCATAATAAAGGCAGTAAAATTTTTAAAAATCATTAAAGTTTAAAAACAAAACAAACAAACAAAAATCAGAACACCAGAGATTGGTTTAAATTGTGTTGCTGCACAGGTGATAAAGATACCATAGGCTATAACAAATCAAACAGTTACTGGAAATAGTCTACTACTCTATGATATTTATAAATCATTTTTACTTAAAAAAAAACTTTTTATTTTCTTACTCAGGTCCTTGGGCTTTGCATGACGACACGTGTGTTTAACCCATTGTGCTACCGCCCTACTCCCTAAAACTTTTATATTCTATACATTTTATAAAGAACTTTATGTGTTATGTGGGAGTAGTAATAATCCAAAGGGGAACCAGCAAGTTTTCTGTTATATATCTTTAAATAAGTAACTAAACCATAAGGTACTTATAAGAACCCTATAAGACTGAACTTCAGAGGCGTGAAATCACATGGTAGTGATAAAGTGGAGAAGATTTGATTAAAGGCGGTAGAGTCTCAGAAGGCATTTGAGAATGCATAGACATATTTGATTTGTGATCTGAGATGTGTGATTTCTAAAGAAAAAGCTTCACAGGAGTCTACTGGTGACTCACCCGATAGAGTATACATATTATTTTGTGCAAGGAACCACGTTCAAGTACCCAGTTCCCATGTACAGGGGGGAAGTTTCATGACTGGTAAGCAGTGCTGCCGGCCTCTCCCCCCCCCCCATCTCTTTCTGTGTTTCAAATTGTGGAGCCATTATGTAAGCACTGATTTTCAGTGATAAACTTAGTGGGTAAAAAAAAGCTTCTTGGGCCTGAGAGAGACCCCACCAGACAGAGTATGTGTTTTGCCATCATGAATTCCAGGATCGAGTTTTAGCACATAGGTGTTATGGTACTATGGAAGGAAGCCCTGATATTGTAGTGTCTCCTCATAATGCTGGTATGCTTAACACTATTCTATTTACATAACTACTGTATTCTATTTACATAACCACTGCAGGGCATTGGTTCAATCCCCACTGGTTCATGATATGTTTTTGCTCTGCCCCCTCTCCTTGTCACACTCTGATTTTCACCAGTCACTTTTCTCTCCACCCTCTCTGCGTCGCATCCTGTTCCCACCCTACTGGGCTAGTATATTTATAAGGACAAGATTGTAGTTTTTAGTGAGTTTAGCTTAGCTCGGCTTAGATTGTGCTGCGTCCTGCATGAATAAAAAGATACTGCGTACAGCTCAACCATGAGTCCCTGGTCGTCTGTTACCCGCCCGTGAAGCCAGCCCGGCGAAAACATCATAACTTATCTCTTTCTGAATAAAAACAATGGGACAGGAGTCATGAAATCACACATACACAAGATAGCAGCTTTGACAAAAATATCTCTACAATATACTTAGTATTTTCAGATATATAATTCATTGCTATTAGCTATAATCACCATGCTTCAAATTGCATCCATTATTTGTTTATTTTATAACTAGAATTTTGTACATTTTATTCCTTGTCACACATCTCACTCACCTGCTAATGCCTTTTTTTTATGGCTGAATACTATGTCAATATATATATATATATTTATGTTATTTATGTTTGTGTGTATAGAAAGAGTGTGACAGAGATCACATTTTCTTTCTTCATCCATTCATTTGGATTATTTCCATATCTTGTCTACTATAAATATTGTGCAAAGAATATGGGAGTGTGTCCATCTTTTTTCTATATAACCACCAGGGTTATTTTGGGGGCTTGTTGCCAGCACTATGAATCCTTTGCTCCCAGTGGCCATGTTTTTGTTTGTTTGTTGTTTCATATGACAGAAAAATTGAGAGGGGAGGGAGATACAGAGGAGGAGAGAGAGAATAAAACCTACAGACTTTCTTCACTGCTCCCAAAGCTTTCTCCTATAGATGGGGAGCAGAAGCTTGAACCCTGGTCCTTATGCATGGCAATATGTGTGCTCAACGAGGTGTACCTGTACCAGGCCCCCTAGTATACATATCTTTTAAAGTTGTGTTTTCATTTTATTCAGAATATGCTGTCATTTTACAACTTGCTTATGTAAACATAGAGAAACCATGCGGTCTTCTGAAGTTTCTCTTCTCACATATTTCTTCCTTAAAACTCAGATTAGTCTAGATCATATTCTTGCCAATGTATCCTATTGTCTAGGTCTTTCCCAGTTACCTAAACCTGGTTCCTTGTCTTTCCAATCAAACAATATGTAACTGACTGACTTCTTCCACATATTCTCTTCACTCAGCACAATAAATACTCACAGCCTAAGCAGAAGAGTGCAGTCTGAGAAAAGTGGCGTTTTTTTTTTTAGATAAACTTATTTTTATAAGTGACTATGAGTTCATATATTATATAAAATATACATCAGTTTCACAAAGGGAAATTCCAACAATGGCAGTGGAAAACTCAAAAGATGAGCCAAGCTGTTCTTGGGTGGCCATTTTTATTTAAGTGACATGTTTGCATAAAATAAGCATAGTTGGGTTGGGAACTGTCTTGTAAAGATAGTTCTTAAAACTCTACAAATTGGAGGAGGTCATAAGCTTCTCAAAACTAAGAGTTAAAAATAAAATGGAAGCCCTTTATCAGACGTTTTGAGGAGCAAATATCCACATTGGCTAAGAAACTTAATGCCATTCATCTCTATGACATCCACATCCAAGTTTTCATGGTTTAGGCCCATTCATTAAAAGATAAATCATCTTAAAAGGGGAAAATTCATATGATTTGAAGAAAAACCTAAGTATAATATTATTTTTTAAAAAACTGTAATAGGTGAGAACTTTTCAAACAAGTTTCCACTGGGTACCAGCATCTCCAAGTAAAGAAAGAACATTATTTTGGCATCTGCTTTGTTTACTGTCCTCGCAATGGACCTCCAGGGCCCAGATAAACAAAATTTGTCAGGAGATTCTCATCAGTTCAGATATTAATTGTTCTTCCTCCATTGCTTTATATTCTGGCTTATATAAACACATATTGGCCTTGTGATGATTCAAGCAACATTTCACATTTGACTTGCCACTCTTCTGTGGGAATTTTTCCTTTGCTCACTTGGATGGCCTCATGATCTATTTTAGAACTTTGCAAGATGTAGCAATAAAAATGACTTTGGCTCAATATGTTTGACTGCAGAAGTAATATCTACCCCAGATCAAATAATTTTCACTCTATAAATAAATGGTTTGACCTGCTCATTTTAGCTAGTTTGTCTAAACATTGCAGTTTTGTTGAGAAGTGATCCAGATTTCAGTCCTGGGCTTTGTGGATATATAACATGCATGCATGTGTGTACACACATATGCCAGCTGAAGTACACACAGAGAGCCAGAGGTATGCTGACATTCTGCCTTTTTTTTTTTATCAGTTTTAGAATACTTCTACTTTCCTAGAGCAGTCACCAGTAAACAGTACAAAGAGGAAGAGGAAGAATGCTTCTAAGGATTTTTCCAGAGTATCTCGGGGTGGGGGGGGGGGGGGAAGTAGGAATGAAACAGTGCAAATACCAATATTAAAATGATTTGGTAGTTTGGTTTCCAGACAAAAAAGCAACAGAGTTGGGTGGCAGGCTTCCAGGGACACCAAGCCTTGACTTTGTTTTATCAGGATTCTTCCTCAGTTGCTGGGAAGAAATATTTTCAACAGTCTCATTTTTATTAGTCATGTGTGCCCATTATAGTTTTCTAGTTGCTAGTTTGTATGGCTTTCATATAAATAAGGTTCTAAAAATGTCTCACATGAGCAGTTGCAGAGCTAGGTATGCTATTAGGCCATATAAAAAGCCTGTGTAAAGGACTTCCCTTGTAACAGAACTCTTTTATATTTAATAGAACTGTCATATAAACACATAGTAGCAATTAAAATGCAGTTTCTGGGATATAAAAAAACACCATGTCTAATATTAGCTGTTGCCTTTCGTATGCACAGAGCTCAATTCATAAAATTCTCTTTACTCCATTTGTGAGAAATGTGATTGTTAACCGCTAGAGCAGTACATCAACTACATTCTTTAGAAATACAGATTATCAAGAAAAAAATTGTGTAACTCTGATATTCAAAAAGTTGTATCATATTCAAATGAATTTTAGTTAATTTTTCCACTTTACATAATGTCATAAGTATAATGAACTTCCAATAAATTGTTACTAATGGTTCTGATGATGGCATTTGTAAACTTATTTCACAGAAAAATTTACATATTTACATAGCAATATATTCTCAATTCAATGTTAATATTCAACTTATGTAGTAGCAATGTTTCAATTATTCTATAATTTAAAATCTATCTAGGTACATTTAAGTAAAGCGGCTTTCAATTTCCTAGCTTTATAAAGTAAAGTAAAAATTCACTACAAGGTGCCTCAGTTTTCTCATTCAAAAAGTATTTAAATAGTAGTTTCCTGACTCCGCTATTTTTTAAATAAATTACTTAAAATTTTTAAATAAAGTTCACAAAATCTTAGAACACTATGAAGCACACAAGCAAGCAATAATCTATAGATGTTAATAACACTAATAATATTATTTTTCTAGAAATTTGGTTTTTGGTAACCAGAAATGAATATTTTGTTCTAGTCTGACAATTGAAGCTTGTTTGCCTTTCTTTTGGATGTGTGTTTCCTGGAGACACAGAATAGATGGGTTTTGCTTTTTTTAAAAAAAAAAAAAAATTATTTATTTATTGGATAGAGATAGCCAGAAATTGAGATCAGGAAGGGAGATAGAGAGGGAGGGAGACAGAGAGACACCTACAGATCTGCTTCACCACTCGCAAAGCTTTCTCCCTATAGGTGTGGACCGGGGACTCGAACCGAGGTCCTTGAGTGCGCGACCACCAGGCCCGGGTTTTGCTTTTTAATCTATTTGGCCACTATGAATCTTTTGACTGGTGAATTTAAGCCATTCACATTTATATGTATTCTATTTGTTCTTGTGCTATATTTTCTTTGTGGTTATCATGAATATTGTATTTAACTTACAGTATCTACAAGAGTCTTTTTTTAAAGTTGGCCTTGGTTCACCATCATTGGACTGTGCGTTCTATTTTGCTCTCCCCTTTCCTGAGTCTGGTTTTCCCTGTTGTATTCCTGGTTTTATTCTAATACTGATCATCACATTAAAGTTGGGATTCCTGGGAGTCCGGTGGTAGCGCAGCGGGTTAAGCGCACATGGTGCAAAGTTCAAGGACTGGCCGAAGGATACTGACGGAAGGATTCCACCTGCAGGGGAATCCCTTCACAGGCTGTGAAGCAGGTCTGCAGGTGTCTTTCTCTCCCCCTGTCTTCCCCTCCTCTCTACATTTCTCTCTGTCCTATACAACAACGACAACATCAATAATAACAACAATAACTACAACAACAATGAAAAAGAACAAGGACAACAAAAGGGAAAATAAATAAACAAAACATTAAAAAAAAGTTGGTATTCTTTTTTTTTTTTTCCATGTGGGACTCCTCTCAATAATTCTTGCAAATCAGGGTTGGTAGTGGCAAATTCCCTCAGTTTCTGAATACTTGAAGAGATCTTTATTTCTCCCTCATATCTGAATGATAATTTAGCAGTATACAAAATTTATGACTGACAATTCTCATCTTTTAATACTTTGAATAAACCATTCTACTCCCTCCTTGCCTCTAGGGTTTATGATAAGAACTGATAAAAGTTTGATATTTCTGCTTTTTCTATGTGTTTCTTCCTTTCCCTGCAAGCCTACAATATTTTCTACCTATGCCTGGTTTTGGATAGTTTTACAGTGATGTGTCTTTGTGTGTCATTTTGGATTCAAAAATTTAGCTGTGAATTCACATTCTTGGATTTCTGTATTTTGAACACTGCTCAGATAAGAAAATTTTCTGCTAAAATTTCTTTGAATGTGTTCTCTACTCTTCCTGTCTTTTCTCTCTCTTCTTCCTCAGTTTACCAATAACTTTGATATTCATCTTTCTGATAGAGTCCGCTATTTATAGAGAAGTACTTTGTTTTTCTTAAACTTTTCCTCTCCAAGATTCTTAAATTCACAGAGTGTGGTGGTTGTGTTTTCTAGTATTGATATTCTCTCCTCCACCTGATTAAGTATACTTTTGAGACCTCTTGCCTCAACCTGAACTGCAGTCAAAGTGTCTTTTAGGCCTTACAGTTTTGTTTGGATTTTTTTTTTTTCTGTAATCCTTTGGAAAAATGAACACTGAATCCTTGAATCTTAAGATCAGTTTCTTGAAGTGATTTCATCATGAGTTTTCTGAACTCTGTCTACATCATTTGTTCAAAATCTATGCATGTCTTGCCATTTGGAGTTTCTTTCTTTGCTGTCTGTGTATTTCTGTTTCTGCATTTAGTGCTTTTTTGTTGTAGTGCCAGCAGAAGGTGCTGTGGCTAATTTATTCTATTTTCCTATTTATATATCTTGGTAGGGGATTTTATCTTGAGTCACCAGGCTGGTCAGTCTTCACGATGTCCATATAAGGTCTCCCTGCTAATCATAGCTGGGAACATTCTAAGCTGCACTCATTTCAGGACCCATCTTCTTTGAGTGGCAGAGTATGTTGACCCAGTCTCCCATCAGAGAGTGGGGCAGTCCCTACCACTGTTGTTCCACATTGAGAGCAAGGTCTTCTAGAGGCCCGCAAGAGGGCTCACAATATTGTTTCTGATGGAGATGACCAGTGATGGTGAAGAGAGGGATCAGTTAGAGGTCTAGGCTCTATAAAACCTATATTTCTCCCAGCCCTGGAACCTCTGGGGCATGGCTCATTTTCCTTCATGCTTCTCTCAGTCCATACCATTTGATACTGCATCTGCTGAGCTCAACCAAATCAGTGCAACCAGTACCATCTCGACATGTTTCACTTTAGATGGTATCTAAAGATGCCAAGCCTGAGATACCAATAGGACTCCTTAATTCCATTTCAGGTGGCACACTTCCTAACAAAGCCACAGAACCTAGATATACACCTGGGCCCATGAGATAGAGCACACGTGCACATGTATCCATAAGTTAGGAAAAAATACATACCTTAAAGTAAAAATGCACAATAGTTTGCAGTGACTCAATAAATACAGCAGCAAGTAGAAAGACCTAAAAAAGACACTTAAAAATTAAGTACTTTTAATTAAATAGCTTCTACTTAGACCTAGATACCCTCTTCACCTACTTCTTATTTCTCTTCCCTCAGTCACTCCAAGGCTAAACTTGTCAAACAAAGACTACAAAAGCTGGATAAGGGCAAGAGGACAGCATAGTTTAATGATGGCTCTTTTGGTCTCTACCAGGCCACCCCATCACCTGGGGCCCTAGATATTAAAGTAAGTCATAGGGTATCCATTTCTGGCTATAGATAACTTGCATGACATTATATTTTTCTATTAACAGAAAATATTTCTATTAACAAAATCATTTTTATTAACAAAAATATTCCAGAATTTTTTTAAAGTTTGTTTTGGGAGTTGGGCAGTAGCTCAGTGGGTTAAGTGCACGTGGCGCAAAGCTCAAGGACCAGTATAAGGATCCTGGTTCAAGCTCCTGCTCCCCACCTGCAGGGGAGTCATTTCACTGGTGGTGAAGCAGGTCTACAGGTGTCTATCTTTCTCTCCCCCCTCTGTCTTCCCCCTCCTCTCTTCATTTCTCTCTGTCCTATCCAACAACAATGACATCAATAACAATAATAACTACAATAATAAAACAAGGACTACAAAAGGGAATAAATATTTTTTAAAGTTTGTTTTAAGGATTTAGAAGGCAAATAAAATAGTCATGTTTTAGGGACCATGATTCTAAAAAGAAAGGAAGAATAAATAGGTAATCTCAAAATTCACTATTGCCTGCCCTTTAGAGCTATTTACTAATCTGTACCACTCAGTCTAAGAGACAGTTTGGTTACCATTGTTGTTGCAAGTTCATTTGTTTCAGTCATCTGTATTCCACATATGAGCAGAAACATTACGTAGTTGTACTTTACATCTTTACTTACTTCTCTGAGCATAATCACTAGAGAACTTATCTTTACTTTTTTATGTACATGTGACATTGAGGTCTCAAACACACAAGATTTCACTACTTCCAGGTCAAGCTGATGATTCCTTTTACTTCACTAGAGGGAGAGGGAGAAATATAGCAGCAGACCTTCTCCTGGTAGACTATTATCCCCCTTTAATGCATCAGCATTTGATAAGAAGAAAGAATGTTGAGATTATTAATGATCCTACTTTATTGTTCTCCAAAAATATTTAAGTCATGGTAGTATACCTAGGGGTAATTTAAATTAGTTTTGGAGAAATATAGTTCCTTAAAAATAACTGCATAATCAGGGTTGGGGAGATAACAATTATGCAAAAAGCTCTCATGCCTGAGGCTTCAAAGATCCCAGGTGTGATCTCCAGCACCACTATAAGCCAGAGCTGAGCTGTCTGCTAGTAAAAAAAAAAAAAAGAGTAATAAAATTAATCAATAAAAATTAAAATTAAAAATAATAACTGCAAAATCCAGTAGAATGGTGTTAACTATATAAGCCTGCCTTTCAAAGAAAAACTATAAAAGAGCTTCTTTACTTCTTTCTGTTTCCCTTGAAAAGACATGAATAAACTGTTTCCTGGGGGGGGGGCAGGTGATGGTGCACCTGGTTGAGTGCTGCACACGTTACCATGTGCAAGGATCTAAGTTCTAATTACTGGTCTTCACCTCCAGGGATCAAGCTTCCCAAGAGGTTAAGCAGTGCTGCAGGTATCTCTGTTCCTTCTCTTTCCCTCACTCTCTCCCCTCTCTGTTTCTCTCCTATCAAATAGAAGGGTGAGAAGAATGAGAGAGAGAGAGAGAGAGAGAAAGAGAGAGAGAAAGAGAGAGAGAGAGATTCTTTGTGCAGGCACCAAGTACCATTAACAATCCTGGAGGACGATCCCAGGGAAAATTGGAGGATATTGGGAGCAAGATAGGGTAGAAAAGGAAGCTAATTCAAAGGTGCATATTGGACTGGTCTTCACTATAGGACTGGAGGCTCCATCCAACCAAGAACTTTTCAAGAATCTCATGGAATATGTCTCAGGTGGCTCACCTAGGAAAAAAAAAAAGAGAGAGAGAAGTGTTTATTGTCTCTGAACTACATTTTCCCACAAGTAGTCACACAGATATGAACTAATAGATACTAATCCCTCTGCAGTTCTAGTTTGAGCACTCAGGGAGAGTCAAGTGAGTTCATGCTGCGTCAGAGATATTTTTTGCAATGTTATCAAGAAGCGTCTAGGCAAAGCTCATGGAAAGTTAGAAAGAGGATTGGGAATAGAGCATAAGTACTATATGATGTAATTCATCCTTTGGGCTATTTATTTATTTGTTTGTTTGTTTATTATGTCTGAGATTAAATTCAGGACTCAAGCACAGTGTGTGCCCTACCACCAAGCCACCTTTTCAGCCCATTACTTTATTTACTTATTTTATATGTTTATTTATGATATAGAGTGAGAGACCAAAGTATTGTTTCATCATCCATGTAATTCTTCTTTCTTTGTGTCTGTTGTCCTCTCATGTGGTGCTGAATATCAAACCCATGGCCTCAGACTTGCAAGGCATATGCCCCACTACTTAAACACCTTCGTGGCTACTCTGCCTTTTAGGTCTTGTTCCCTCAGAATGCCCTTCAAGGTCATGCACAATCATAGTAAAGCAAGATATATTTCATATTCTTACAAATGTATCTGAAATGTATATTTACTATCTCACTATTTTACTATTTATTTGAGAGTTTTTCCCGTCTTTTCAGTATTTCAGGTCATTTGTATTAACTAGCTTGGTTTCCTGTCCTTCACACTGGAAGAATCTGAACTTTCAATTTCTTTCCATTTATATAATGTGGTAGTCCATTTACAATTATCACAGGGAATAGAATTACAAGAGGCACCCCAGAATTTCCTCCTCCATACATGCACAATCTCATGTGTATATGGACCACTAACCCCACTGTATGTTTATCCTCTACAATTTGTATGGCACTATATTGTGAAGCCATGTCTTAGAAAATTTTAATATTTGGTTTTAGTTAAAATAAAATGTTGTTGGGGGAGTGGACAGTGACTGAGTGCACAAGCTGCCATGCTCAAACTCCCAGTATCCAGTGTGTGTGTGTGTGTGTGTGTGTGTGTGTGTGTGTGTGTGTGTGTGTGTGTGTGTGTGTGTAGGGAGGGAGCTAGCTCCAAGAGCAGTGAAGTAGTGCTGCATGTGTCTCTCTGCTTCACTCCTTTTCTATCTCTCCTTTGTCCCTCAATTTCCCTCTGTCCTATCAAATAAAGAGGAAAGAAAAAATGGCCTCCAGGATCACTGGATTTGTCCTGCAAACACTGAGCCTTAGCAATAGCAATGGTAGAAATTTAAAAATAAATAAAATTTAAAATCTCTGAATAAATTTTATAAAACTGTTAGGGCTGGATACTAGTGAGCCCAGTAGAGCTCGCATGTTACAGTATACAAGGAACTGGGTTCAAACCCAACGTCCCCATCTGTAGGTGGGAAGCTTCACCAGTGGTGAAGCGATGCTATAGATGTTTCTTTCTCTCCCTTTCCCCATCAAACTTCCCACCTTCCCTATTTATTTATCTGTTTCTATTTTGAATAAATAAATGCAACTAATACTGCTTCTATCAAAAAATAGTAAGAAAAGTATTAAGACTTTACAACATCCAGACATCCATGTAGTGTTTTCCATCAGAGAACTTCAATATCAAGATTGGATATTAAGATAAAAGCTGGGAATTCCGGGAGATGGCAGACTGAGAAGGTGCTAGTGGCTTCAGCTCCGACAACATCTACTGGAAACGGTAGGAATTTTTGGCTTTAGCAGGACAGTCAATAAGGGGTCCTAGCAGTGACACTAGGGAGGTGACTTTAACTCAATTTGGGTTAGAAAATAGAGTAAAAAGAAAGGAAAAAAATTTTTTTAAATTATTATTCCTGAAGCACACCCCTGAACCCCTCCCCCTCCCATAACCAGTCCCTGGAGGCCAGAGACTTGCTCTTAGCAGGCTCCCCTGCTGAGCTTCTTTCTTTACCAAGATGACTGTCCCACCAGGGGGTGTCATTCCTAATTCCAATTCTATTCCTTTCTGAAACCCATGGCCTTTCTTCTTTCTAAGTGGCCAATTCCAGCTACCAATATTCCACCAAGCAGAGACTTACTCAGACAGGAAGAGACTGCCAGAGGTTTTTTGTTTGTTTGTTTTGTTTGCTTTTTATTTTATCAACAATCAGCTGCCTCTGCTTAGGGGGCCTGAGGCAATCTAGAGTCATCCAAGCTGAAGACAGGACAGGTTTTTTACTCTGTTGTATTTTATTATCAATACTAGATAAATTCGTATCCCTTCCCCCCTCTCCTTCAGGTTGACCAGAATT
This sequence comes from Erinaceus europaeus, assembly GCF_950295315.1. NCBI lineage: Eukaryota > Metazoa > Chordata > Mammalia > Eulipotyphla > Erinaceidae > Erinaceus > Erinaceus europaeus. The sequence goes on along the minus strand of NC_080165.1, from coordinate 117,588,217 downwards.
AACTCTTAGTGTATTTTCCATTGCTAGGGGACTGGATGTCTTATCCACTGCAAAAGTAACTTGTTTAACTCTTCCTACCTCTCCTACCCATTTCTCCCTCCCCCCGCCTAATTAATTAAATAATAATAAATAAACAACTCTTTCTTTTCACTGCTCTTTTATTACTGTTCTTTTTATTATCTTTTTTCTTTTCTTTCTCTTTTAAAATTTTTTTTTTATATAATAAAGGAGACATTAAAAAAACCATAGAATAAGAGGGGTACAATTCCGCACAATTCCCATAACCTGATCTCCATATTCCATCCCCTGCCCTGATAGCATTCCCATTCTCTATCTCTCTGGGAGTATGGATCCAGGGTCATTGTGGGTTGCAGAGGGTGGAAGGTCTGGCTTCTGTAATTACTTCCCCACTGAACATGGGCATTGACTGGTCAGTCCATACTCCCAGTCTGCCTCTCTCTTTCCCTAGTAGGGTGGGGCTCTGGGGAAGCGGAGCTCCAGTACACATTGATGGGGTCATCTGTCCAGGGAAGTCTGGTCAGCATCTTGCTGGCATCCAGAACCTGGTGGCTGAAAAGAGAGTTAACATACAAAGCCAAACAAATTGTTGAACAATCATGGACCTAAAGACTGGAAAAGTGCAGATGAAGTGTTGGGGGGTATTCCCTGCATGCTCTTGTGTACTTCTACTTTCAGGTATATATTTTTCCCCTAGTTTATGGGCACGGGTGAACTTATGCTCTATCTCAGGGGACCTGGACTATATCTAGGTTTGGGGACTTTATTAGGGAGTGGAACATCTGGAATGGAATTTGAGAATACTATGAAAGGAAAGGTCTCACCCGAGTGATGAAGCTGAAGGGTTGTCATTCCACACCTGAAGTCTCTGGGTCACAGTCTGAAGTGAAGCATGCTGGAGTTGCACTTGTTGCGTTGATTAGGTTGTGATCCGCGGATGCAATATTATTTGATTTGAATTGAGAGCAGCATGTAGGAAAGTGGGCCCGACCCTAAGGTTCCAAGACTTTGGAAAATATAGGCTCTATAGTGGAAATGTGAGGTTCCTGTTGTCTTAGGGATCAAGAAGACAATGGGTAGTTATTGTTATTGTCACATTATTTGGTGATAGGGTTAACTTTGGAAACTCCCTTTGTTAGGGTTTGGGGTATAATATGCAGCATCTTTTATATAGCTGTGCTACCGGTTGCTTCTGTTCTCCCTGTAGGCTTTTGGGAGAGACAACATATCAAAGACAGCCTATGTATTAAAAAGACTCAGTCTGTGTTTTAAGAAGTTCTAGGCATATCATCAGTTTAGCCTCTCATATTAATTAAATAGTGGTTTATATGTTTACACTTTAATAGGATTGTACATAAAGACCACTCACACCACCAAAAGACTGTGTCCCATCCCCACCCCCCACCCCTGCCTCCCAACCCCCCGCCATGCCGGGAAGCCCAATGGCCACCCTCCCCTTCATCACAGTGTTTTTACATTGGTGCCCTGCTCTTGATTTAATCAGATCCTGCTTTTAGCTTCCCTTTCTGTTCTTCTTTCTCAACTTCTGTTGATGAGTGGGGACATCCCATACCCATCTTTTTCTTTCTGACTTAGCTCACTTAACATAATTCCTTCTAGCTCTGTCCAAGATGGGTCAGATAAGGTGGGTTCATTATTCTTAATAGCTGCATAGTATTCCATTGTGTATATGTATCACAGCTTTCTCAGCCACTTATCTGCTGTTGGGCACCTGGGTTGCTTTTAGCTATTATGAATTGTGCTGCTATGAACATAGATGTACACACATCTTTTTGGTTGGGCATTATGGAATCCTTGGGGTATATCCCCAGGAAAGGAATTACTGGGTCATATGGAAGGTCCATCGCCCCGCCAGATATTCGTTGGGATGCGGCATCATCTAAGTTCATTTCCCACGTCTGCGCTCGACCAGACCTGCCAATATACGCGGATATCTTCGCCCACCCTGTCCAACACTTGACGTCTCGTCATCCAATCTGGTCTCCTATGCCTACACTGAACTTCTCTGTTCCAGACTCTTGGAAACAGAGTTGGCAGTCAGCTGAGGTAAAGAACAAACACCTCATCACAGACCCCTGCAAGCGTCAACCCGGCTTTGGCCTAGCACATTATGATTGGGCCCTCCTCAATCACTATCGAAGAGGCCATGGCCAGTGCACTGCTATGTTCCACCACTGGGGAGCCAGAGATGACCTGAACTGCCCCTGCGGCTACAGACAGACTATGGCCCACATAGTCAACGACTGCCACCTCTCCAGATTCAAAGGAGGTCTCAAAACTTTACATCAGGCTCAACCTGACGCTGTTGACTGGCTATGGAAGAAGGGCAAATGCTAGAAGAAGATGGAAGGTCCATGTCTAGCCTTGTGAGAGTTTTCCAGACTGCTCTCCACAGAGGCTGGACCAATTTACATTCCCACCAGCAGTGTATAAGGGTTCCTCTGTCCCTCTGCCACTGATTTTTGTACATTGATTTTGTAGCCTGACACCTTGCTATATTGCCTAATAACTTCCACTGGTTTTCTGCTGGTGACATGTATACTATCATGTCATCTGCAAATAGTGAGAGTTTGACTCCTTCCCTTCCAATCTGTATTCCTTTGATTAATTTCTTTTGCCTGATTGCTATGAAAGAACTTCCAATACTATGTTGAAGAGTAGTGGTGATAGTGGGCAGCCCCGTCTAGTCCCCGATCTGAGGGGAAATGCTTTCAATTTCTGTCCATTGAGTATGATGTTGGCTGTTGGTTTGCTATATATGGATTCCACTATCTTGAGGAATTTCCCATCTATTTCCATTTTTTGTAGAGTTTTGAGCATGAGTGGGTGTTGAATTTTGTCAAAAGCTTTCTCTGAATCTATTGAGATAATCATGTGGTTTTTGGCTTTGCTTTTATTGATGTGGTGGATGACATTGATTGACTTACAGATATTGAACAAGCCTTGCATTCCTGGAATGAATCCCACTTGGTCATGATGAACAATCTTTTTGATGTGCTGTTGTATCCAGTTGGCCAAGATCTTGTTTAATATTTTGGCATCTATGTTCATCAGAGATATTGGTCTGTAGTTTTCCTTTTTTGTTGTGTCCCTATCTGCTTTTGGTATCAGGGTGATGTTGGCTTTATAGAAGGTGGAAGGGAGTATTCCTGTTTCTTCAGTCCTATGGAAAATCTTTAGGAATATGGGTATTAAATGTTTCCTGAAGGTTTTGTAGAATTTGTTTGTGAAGCCATCTGGTCCAGGACTTTTGTTGTTTGGTCTCTCTCTCTCTCTTTTTTTTCTTCTTTTTCTCATTCTTGTCATACTTTCTTCCTTCCTCCTTCAGCTTTCTGAATTCACTGAGACACGTTTGGGAATTATTTAGGGGAAGAAATCTGACTCAGAGTGGACTCTCTCAGTGTGTATCTCTGCTCTACTTCCCTTTCTCCTCTAACTACCCCTAGAATATACAGAGGATAGTACATTTGCATAACTTTCTATTCTTGCTATTCTTGTCTATTCTTACTATTCTTGTCTATTCCTGATGTGTTTTTCTTTGTTTGTTTGTTTTTTGTCTGTTGTACTTTCTTAACAATCAGTTGCCTCTGCTCAGGAGGCTTGAGACAATCTGTAACAGGTTTTTTATCCTGCTATATTTTATTATTAATATTATATAAAGGTGTATCTCTTTCCACCACTCCTTTAGGTTGACCAGAATTAACTCTTAGGGTATCTTCCATGGCTAGGGGAAAAGGCGTGTTATCCATTACCAGAGGAACATGTTTCACTACTCCTACCTCCTCTACCCATTCTCTCCTTATCCCTCCTCCTAGCTAATTAAAAAAATAAAGTAAAATAAAAAATAAATTAATCAATTAAAAAACTTTCCTTTCACTGCTCTTTTATTACAGCTCTTTTTATTATCTTTTTTTCTTTTCTCTCTTGTTACTCTTTTGTTTATCTTGTCTTTCTTCCTTCCGTCTTTTTTGGCTTTCTGAATTCACTGATATTCACTTGTGAATTATTTTGGGGAAGAAATCTGACTCAGAGTGGACTCTATGTGTGTATCTCTGTTCTACTTCCCTTTCTCCTCTTGCTACCCCTACACAGTGGATTTGCATAATTGTCTATTCTTGCTATCCTTTTGATCTGTGCCTTTCTTCTTCACTTGGACTTGGTTGCTATTTTTTCATGGACTGGAGACATTGTTTGGCTAACTGGTAGTGATTAAACAGCTTCAATCGTTGCTTCAGTGGCTACTGTAATTTCTGTGGTTGGTGATTGCATTTGTCATAAAGGTATTTAGTACAGTGTTGCTTGTCCTCAAAACACAACAACTGAGGAACAACAGAACATAAAAATAAGAAACAAATGAATGAAAAAATGGGTAGATCAAGAGCAAATAAAATTGCTACTACAATTAATGAAGACAAGAACTCAGAAGAAACTACAAATCAGCCAGAAGTAACCATAGATAGGAAAAGCATGCAAGCAATAATAAACTTATTAATCACAGAAATGAAAACAACATTGGAGGAAAGGAATGGCAGTATTAGGGAAACAACAGTTGATATCCCGAAGGAAAATACTGATTATCTTGAGGCAATTAGAGAACTGAAAGCTGAAATAGCTGAACTGAGGAAAGAAGCTGAGGAAAGGGAAAGCAGACTAATAGAAGCAGAAAACAGAATTAGTCAGACAGAGGATAAATTAGAGAAAACTAAGAAAGAGGTGAAAGAGCTCAAAAGGAGATTGAGAGACACTGAAAACAACAACAGAGACATATGGGATGATCTCAAAAGAAGCAACATTCTGCCAGAGGAAGAAAGAGAGGAAAGGGAAGCAAACATTCTAGAGGAAATAATCGAAGAAAACTTCCAAGACCTGAATAACAGAAAGAACATTAAGATTCAAGAGGCCAGAGGGTTCCAAACAGAATCAACCCAGACCTGAAGACACCAAGACACATCATAGTCACAATGAGAAGAAGTAAGGATAAAGAAAGGATCCTAAAGGCTGCAAGAGAAAAACAAACAGTCACATACAAGGGAAAACCCATAAGACTATCAGCAGACTTCTCCACTCAAACTCTAAAAGCCAGAAGAGAATAGCAAGATATCTCTCGAGCCCTGAATGAAAAATGTTTTCAACCAAGGATAATATATCCTGCTAGACTTTCATTCAAACTAGATGGAGGGATCAAAACCTTCTCAGACAAAAAACAGTTAAAGGAAGCAACCACAAAAAATGGCCCTGAAAGAGGTTCTAAAAGGCCTCTTATAAACAAGAACTTCACTATAATACTTGCTATATATCAGAGCAAATAAAAACTTGTTGAACAATGGCACTACAATACATTAAATCCATAATATCAATAAATGTCAATGGCTTAAACTCACCCATCAAAAGGCATAGAGTGGGGGGATGGATCAGAACACATAACCCAACCATATGCTGCTTGCAAGAATACCATCTGTCACAACAAGATAAACACAGACTTAAAGTGAAAGGATGGAAAACTATCCTACAGGCCAATGGACCACAAAAAAAAGCTGGAACAAGCATTCTCATCTCTGACACAATAGATTTTAAATTAAATAAAGTAATAAAAGATAGGCAAGGACATTACATAATGATTAGAGGATCAATCAGCCAAGAAGATTTAACAATTATTAACATCTATGCTCCCAATCAGGGATCATCTAAATACATTAAACACCTACTGAAAGAACTAAAAAAAAAAAAAAAATACATCAATAGTAATACAGTAATAGTGAGAGACATAAACACCCCATTCTCACACTTAGAACAACATAGCAGAGAATCAACAAAGAAACAAGAGAATTAAATGAAGAGATGGTTAGACTAGACCTTCTGGACATCTTCAGAGCCCTTGACCCCAAAAAACAGGAATACACATTCTTCTCAAATCCACACAACACATACTCAAGAATAGACCACATGTTAGGCCACAAAGACAGCATCAATAAATTCAAGAGCATTGAAATCATCCCAAGTATCTTCTCAGACCACAGTGGAGTAAAACTAACATTTAACAACAAACAGAAAAAATATTTAAAGACACGGAATTTGGACACTAAACAACATACTCCTTAAGAACCACTGGGTCAGAGAGTCACTCAAGCAAGAAATTCAAATGATCCTGGAAACAAATGAAAATGAAGACACAACCTATCAAAATATTTGGGACACAGCTAAAGCAGTATTGAGAGGGAAACTCATAGCCATACAATCACATATTAAACAACAAGAAAAAGCTCAAATAAATGACCTTACTGAACACCTCAAGGACTTAGAGGAAGAGGAACAAAGGAACCCTAAAGCAACCGGAAGGACAGAAATCACTAAAATTAGAGCAGAAATAAACAACATCGAAAATAAAAGAACCATACAAAAGATCAATGAAGCCAAATGTTGGTTCTTTGAAAGATTAAAGAAAACTGACAAACACCTAGCCAGACTCACCAAACAAAAAAGAGAGAAGACTCAAATTAATAGAATTGTAAACGATGGAGGAGATATCACAACTGACAACACAGAAATCTAGAAAATCATGCAAAACTTCTATGAAGAAATACATGCCACCAAGCTAGAGAATCTGGAAGAAATGGAACAATTCCTAGAAGCATATGCTCTTCCAAAACTGAAACAAGAAGAACTACAAAACCTAAATGCACCAATCACAGACAAAGAAATTGAAACTGTTATTAAGAATCTCCCCAACAACAAAAGTCCTGGACCAGATGGCTTCACAAATGAATTCTACAAAACTTTCAGGAAACAGTATCCATACTTCTTAAGTTTTTCCATAAGACTGAAGAAACAGGAATACTCCCTTCCACCTTTTATGAAGCCATCATCACCCTGATACCAAAAGCAGATAGGGACACAACAAAAAAGGAAAACTACAGACCAATATCTCTGATGAACATAGATGCCAAAATATTAGACAAGATCTTGGCCGACCGAATACAGCAGCACATCAAAAAATTGTTCATCATGACCAAGTGGGATTCATTCCAGGAATGCAAGGCTTGTTCAATATCTGTAAGTCAATCAATGTCATCCACCACATCAATAAAAGCAAAGCCAAAAACCACATGATTATCTCAACAGATGCAGAGAAAGCCTTTGACATAATTCAACACCCATTCATGCTCAAAACTCTACAAAAAATGGAAATAGAGGGGAAATTCCTCAAGATAGTGGAATCCATATATAGCAAACCAACAGCCAACATCATACTCAATGGACAGAAATTGAAAGCATTTCCCCTCAGATCGGGGACTAGACAGGGCTGCCCACTATCACCATTACTCTTCAACATAGTATTTGAAGTTCTGCCCATAGCAATCAGGCAAGATAAAGAAATCAAAGGAATACAGATTGGAAGGGAAGAAGTCAAGCTCTCACTATTTGCAGATGATATGATAGTATACATAGAAAACCCTAAAGAATTCAACAGAAAACTACTGGAAGTTATTAGGCAATATAGCAAGGTGTCAGGCTACAAAATCAATGTACAAAAATCAGTGGCATTTCTTTATGCAAACACTAAATCTGAAGAAGAAGACATCCAGAAATCACTCCCATTCACTGTTGCAGCAAAATCAATAAAATACCTAGGAGTAAAGCTGACCAAAGAAGTGAAAGACTTGTATACTGAAAACTATGAGCTGCTAATCAAGGAAATAGAAACTGATACCAAGAAATGGAAAGATATCCCATGCTCATGGATAGGAAGACTATATATCATCAAAACGAATATTCTCCCCAGAGCCATATACAAATTTAATGCGATACCCATCAAAGTTACACCAAGCTTCTTTAAGAGAATAGAACAAACACTACATTCATTTATCTGGAATCAGAAAACACCTAGAATTGCCAAAACCATCTTCAGGAAATGAAACAGAAATGGAGGCATCACACTCCCAGATCTCAAACTATATTATAAGGCCATCATCATCAAAACAGCATGGTACTGGAACAAAAATAGGCACACAGACCAGTGGAACAGAATTGAAAGCCCAGAAATAAATCCCCACACCTATGGACATCTAATCTTTGATAAGGGGGCCCAGAGTATTAAATGGAAGAAGGAGGCTCTCTTCAATAAATAGTGCTGGGAAAACTGGGTTATAACATGCAGAAGAATGAAATTGAACCATCTTATCTCTCCAGAAACAAAAATCAACTCCAAATGGATCAAAGACCTGGATGTTAGACAGGGAACAATCAAATACTTAGAGGAAAACATTGGTAAAACACTTTCCCACGTACACCTCAAGGACATCTTTGATGAAATAAACCCAATTGCAAGGAAGACTAAAGCAAAAACAAACCAATTGGACTAAATCAAATGAAAAGCTTCTGCACATTCAAAGAAACTATTAAACAAACAAAGAGACCCCTCAAAGAATGGGAGAATATCTTCACATGCCAGACATCAGACAAGAAACTAATCACCAAAATATACAAAGAGCTCAGCACACTTAGCACCAAAAAAGCAGGTGATCCCATCCAAAAATGGGCAGAGGATATGAACAAAACATTCAAGTCAGAGGAGATCCAAAAGGCTAACAAACATATGAAAAACTGCTCTAGGTCACTGATTGTCAGAGAAATGCAAATTAAGACAACATTGAGATACTACCTCACTCCTGTAAGAATGGCATACAGCAAAAAGGACAGCAGCAACAAATGCTGGAGAGGCTGTGGGGTCAGAGCATTGCTGGTGAGAATGTAAATTGGTCCAGCCTCTGTGGAGAGCAGTCTGGAGAACTCTCACAAGGCTGGTCCTTCCATATGATCCAGTAATTCCTTTCCTGGGACTCCATAACATCCAACCAAAAAGAGGTGTGTGCTCCTATGTTCATAGCAGCACAATTCATAATAGCTAAAACCTGGTAGCAACCCAGGTGCCCAACAGCAGATGAGTGGCTGAGAAAGCTGTGGTATATATACACAATGGAACACTATACAGCTATCAAGAACAATGAACCCACCTTCTCTGACCCATCTTGGACAGAGCTAGAAGTGAGCTAAGTCAGAAAGATAAAGATAAGTATGGGATGATCCTACTCATCAACAGAAGTTGAGAAAGAAGATCTGAAAGGGAAACTAAAAGCAGGATCTGACTAAATTGAAAGTAGGGCACCAAAGTAAAAACCCTGTGGTGTGGGGTAGACATGTGGCTTCCTGGGCTGGTGGGGGGTTGGGGGGTGGGTGGGTGGGATGTCTTTTGGTGGTGGGAATGGTGTTTGTGTACACTCCTAGAAAAGTGTAGTCATATAAATCATTAGTTAATTAATATGAGAGGGGGAAAATTAATTGTATATCTCGAAGTTTTTAAAACAGACTGATTCTTTTTAATATATAGGCTGTGTATTTGCTATGTAGACTCTCTCAAAAGCCTAGACCAAGTAGATCAGAAGCAACCAGTGGCACAGCTATATACAAGATACTGGGTACTATACAGCAAACCCTAACAAAAGGACTTTTCAAAGTTAACCCAATTACCAAATAATGTGATTATAATAATAACTATCCATTGTCTTTTTGAACCCTAAGACAACAGGAGCCTCACATCTCCATTATAGTGCCTATATTTCCCCCAGTCCTGGAACCTTAGGATAGGGTCCACTTTCCTGCATGCCTCTCCCTATCCATATCAAATATTATTGCATATGCTGATCGCAACCTAATCAACGCAACGATTGCCACCTCAACATGCTTCACTTCACACTGTGTCCAGAGACTTCACGTGTGGAATGACAACCCTTCAGCTTCATTACTCGGGTGAGACTTTTCCTTTCATAGTATACTCTAATTTCATCTCAGGTGGTTCACTTTCTAACAAAGTCCCAAAACCTAGATATAGACCAGGTTCTGTGAGAGAAAGCATATGTTCATATGTATCCATAAACAAGTGCAAAATATATACCTGAAAGCATAAGTACACTAGAGTTTGCAGTGAGCACCCCCCCCCAACACTTCCTCTCACTATTTCAACCTTTGAGTCTGTGATTACTCAACAATTTGTTTGGCTTTGTACGGTATCTCTCTTTTCAGCCACCAGCTTCCAGATGCCATCAGGATGCCGGCCAGGCTTCCCTGGACTGAAAACCCCATCAATGTGTCCTGGAGCTCTGCTTCCCCAGAGACCCACCCTACTAGGGAAAGAGAGAGGCAGACTGGGAGTATGGACCAACCAGTCAATGTCCATGTTCAGCGGGGAAGCAATTACAGAAGCCAGATCTTCCACCTTCTGCAACCCACAAGGACCCTGGGTCCATGCTCCCAGAGGGATAGAGAATGGGAAAGCTATCAGGGGAAGGGATGGGATATGGAGATTGGGTGGTGGGAATTGTGTAGAGTTGTACTCCTCCTATCCTATGATTTTGTTAATTAATCCTTTCTTAAATAAAAAAATAAATTAAAAAAAAGATAAAAGCCAAATATGCATGCTGATATTGGTGTGGCTATAAATTATAAGGAAATGCTAAAATCTCCTACAAATATATCAGTCCTCAGAGGCAAAAGACACATGAGAGCAGCAATCCAACTCTGTTTTCCAGAGCTGCAACATAACTGTGTTTTCTCTATTCTTGAATTAAAAGATAAACTACTAATGAGGTAAATATACTGAAACTAACAGAAATTAAAAAAAAAAAAAGTGTGGATAAGTCAAAATAAATGCAAGGTGAAAGTTGATGGAAATATTTCATCAGTTTATAGGTCAGTGGTAGAACTCTGACTGGACAAGATGTGCAAGCCCATATGGGGGGGGGCGGAATGTTTTGACTTAGTGGGTTTGATGATCCCTCTTTGATATGGGAAATGAGCTCTAAGGCAAGAGTAATAAAACCTATTCAGGAGACACAGTGACTTGAAAAATGTGTGTGGGAGAATTCAACTAGTTAGCTAGGAAGAAAACAAAATGCAAAGCACATATTCGTGAAGAAAACTGATTGAGGTAGTAATCCAAGAAGATGAGATAAACAGTGAAAATATTGCAGCACGGAACTGTGTAGGAGTAGGAGAGAATAAAGATAATGGCTCTTACGACCAAGAACTTTATATTTAAAGCTCTGGGTCTGTATGTGCCTCTTACTTTGACCTCTTTGTCCTAGTTGTAAGTAAAAGTCTACAGCCTACATTGTTTTTGTGTTTTGGAAGCAAGTCAAGGAATAAGGACTGTGATACATATCAGAGATACACTGAAGAAAATACTAAAAAGACATAAAATTAGAGAAGGGAATTTCTCATAAATAAGAAATCAGAGACAGAAGTGATCAGATACCAGAAAGAGCATTTCCTATCCCATCCTGAACAGGCTCAGGGAATGGATGTATATGTATAACTTTATTTCTAACCTTGAATAGCTAACCATTCTTTCTATTAAAGAGAAAAGTCTTAAAATGTATCCACTATGGTCTAATATATATGCCAAAAAAATCTTAAAGTACAGATTGGTAAATGATTACAAATGGGATAGACCCATAAAACTCTGCCCTGGTTAATCAGTATATACCTAGAGATGAAATTACCAAGTTAAAGGATTTATTTACTGTAAAGTCTAATAAATAATGCAGTTGTACCTATTGACATTATGACTAGTGGTAAATGAGGGTTCCTGTTACTCTGTTAGCTGACTGATATTTGATCTTGACCATTTTCCAACTTTTACATTTCTGTTGAGGTAACATTGGCTTACAAGTTTATATGTTTCATACCTTTTCCTGATGTTTGTTACCAAACTGTGACTATCACCAATGTACCAAAAACTCTTCCCCTAAGTCTATTGGACCCCCTTGGTCATTAAGCTTAGCCACCCTCATACACCTGGTATTTGCTTTTCTCTTTCTGAATTATAAGGCTTATTGTAATTCTCTACAGTTCTAACCAGTTTGTGGCAAAAAGCAAGACTACATCTTTTCTCACAGCTGAGTAGAATTACATTTCTTTTTTTTATTTTTTAAATATTTATTTATTCCCTTTTGTTGCCCTTGTTTTTTTTTTTTATATTGTTGTAATTATTGCTGTTTTTGTTGTTGGATAGGACAGAGAGAAATGGAGAGGGGAGGGGAAGACAGAGAGGGGGAAAGAAAGATAGACACCTGCAGACCTGCTTCACCGCTTGTGAAGCGACTCCCTTGCAGGTGGGGAGACGGAGGCTCGAACCAGGATCCTTCCACCAGTCCTTGTGCTTTGTGCCACGTGCGCTTAACCCACTGTGCTACCACCTGACTCCCAGAATTACATTTCTTGTATACACTTTCCCACCCATTTGTGTGTCGCTGGGCACTTGAGTTGATTCCATATCTTGGTTATTATAGTTAGAGCTGTAATAAACATTTGTATGTATATCTTTTCATGTAAGCATTTTTTGAGTTCTTCAGATAGATACCTAGGAGTGGAATTGCTGGATCATATAGTAGTGTAATTTATAGTTTTCTGAGAATCCACATCACAGTCACATCAAAAAGAATTAAGTATCTTGGAATATAGTTAATGAAAGTTAAAAATTACATATATATATATATATATATATATATATATATATATATATATATATATATATATATGTGTGTGTGTGTGTGTGTGTGTAGGCAAAGCAAATTAGAAAAAAAAAAGAGCCATCATGCTTTTTGACTCCAAACTTCATTCATATTGCTAAGCTAGATTATAGTATTGGAATAAGAACAAATATGCAGGTGAATTAGTACAACTAAGAACCCTAGGGAGTCAGGCAGTAGTGCAGCAGGTTAAGTGCAGGTGGCGCAAAGCGCAAGGACCAGCATAAGGATCCCGGTTCGAGACCCGGGCTCCCCACCTGCAGGGGAGTCACTTCACAAGCGGTGAAGCAGGTCTGCAGGTGTCTGTCTTTCTCTCTCCTTCTCTGTCTTCCCCTCCTCTCTCCATTTCCCTTTGTCCTACCCAACAATGACATTAATCACAACTACAACAATAAAACAACAAGAACAACAAAAGGGAATAAACAATAAATAAATATTTTTTAAAAAAGAACTAAGAACCCTAAAGTAAATTTTCACATATGTGCTCATTTTATTTAAAACAGTAGAGCCATGACCAGAGTATAATATACTATCCCTGTAGGGTGCCTGCCTTGCCAGGTGCGTGACCGGGATTCAAGATGCAGCATGCCTGATGGAGAGTGCCATGGCCTCCAGGTAGCTCTAACGCTGTAGTGTAGTGTCTGTTCTTTTGTCTGTTTCTGCTCAGCCCAAAGTAGTTAACAGCATATGCTAAGATCCTAGAGATGCTAAGTATAAAATAAATAAAACAAAGGAATGAAAAAAATAAAACAGGACAGAACGCTACTTCAATAAACGGTGATAAGAAAATTGAGTAGCAAAAGAATGAATATAGATCACTTACTAATGCACAAAAATAAACTTAAAATGGATTAAATACTTGAATGTTTGAGCTTACACTATTCAGTATAAAATACATTGAATAAAATGTAGGCAAAAATCTGGTGTTGGGAATTGATGAATTGTACCCCTCTTATCCCATAATCTTGTTGATAGTTATTAAATCACTAATAATAATTTTAAAAAGAAGTTGAAAAATAAGAAAACAGAAAGCAGAACTTGGACTGGGTTTGATGTATTGCACCAAAGTAAAAGACTTTGAGGGTAGAGAAGGAGGGTCCAGGTCCTGGAACAGATGGCAGAGGAAGACCTAGAGGGAGTTGAATTATTACGTGCAAAACTGAAAAATGTTACACATGTACAAACTATTGTATTTTACTGTTGACTATAAACCATTAATCCCCCCCAAATAAAGGGGAGAAATGTAGGCAAAACACTCCATAATATTATTTCTAAAGATGTCTTCAATGACATGACATCACCAGCAAAGGAAAGAAAAGTAACAATAAACAAGTAAAATTACATCAAACTAAAAACAAACAAACAAAAGAATCATTTACACAATCAGAGAAACTACCAGGAAAACTAAAAGCTGCCCTACAGAACTGAAAAAAATGTTCATACACTATATATCACAAAGACTTAATGCCCAGCCAAGACATATACAGAACTTAGAAAACTTACTAACAATAAAACTGCAAACAATCCCATCAGTAATAAAGAGGACTGCTGAATAGACACTTCACCAAAGAAAATGTGCAGATAGTTAACTGGAAAACAAAAACACAAAAACCATTCTCACGATCACTTACTGTCAGGGAAATGCAAGCCAGACCAATGTGAAACCTGTGAGAATGACCTATAAAAGGTCAGAAAAGAGTGTACGCTGTCTGTTGTGGGAGAAAGAAATTTGCAAGGTGTGGATGGCAGCAATTGGTGGGGATTGAGTTGGTTCATTTCTTATAAATGCCATTTTTTGCTCATATTTTTAATGTTAACTATTCATTGAGCTCCCATTCTTGCATTGTTTTGATGTTTTAGAAAACTGCTTGCATTGTTTTGATGTTTTAGAAAACTGAATTTATAACTATTATTCTGTCTTCCTAGCCTCATATACAACTTTCTGTATTAACAAATTAGATAATCATATCACACAGAATTGCCAAGGGTCAGGAAAATTAACATTGCTAGAATATTAACTACAAGCTGTACCCCATATTGTGATTGGTTTGATGACATATATGCCCTCATAGCTTCTTTCTTTTATCACTTGATATTTATTAATATATTTTAAAATGGTTGTCTTCAGTCTGCTTAAATTTCCCTACCACTTTATTAAATTTTTCAAAAGGTGTTAATGAAACCAGAATTTCCTAGATTCTAATTTACTAGTTATTTTTTCCATAAGTCTGATCTTTGAAAGACAACTTATGGGCCAGGATATTTAATACTGAAAAAAAAAGATTAGAAAGTGTTATTAAAAGACAGTATAATCCTTATAATGCTTGGTATAAACTAAAACTATCAGTACAAATTTCTCAGAGATCATATATATGTCCGTATACAGTATATCTCATTACACAGATAAATATTGGAAGCAATAATTACTACAGTAGAAATGAAAGCCTCTACTGCTTGATTTGATCTTAAAATAACATTTCTCATTAAAAGTAACTGTAGCATTTAGGTTTAAGGCAGGAAATATACAACATGGCAAGGAACCAACCGGTCATTATTGACAGCTAGAAAGTAGTTGAAGCACCACCGTCATGTCAAAAGAACTGACGAGCTAATGTGAAGAAGACCTTATTGCTCAAAGATGAGAGAATGTGAGTTTTAACACTAATAATAGAGGCATAATTGATACAAATATATTATACTTACATTTATAAGATCCATCACATAAATTAAATTGGTCACATTTCAAGGAGGAAAAGGGAAATGGACTTGTTATTAACTTGATTAAAGGTAACCAGAGGGAAGGGCCAGAAGATAACATAGTAGTTAGGCAAAAGACTTTCATGCCTGAGACTCCAAGGTCCCATGTACAATCTCTGGCATGACCATAGCAAGAGTTGAGAAACACTCTGTTAAAAAAAATAATTAATTAAATTAAAAATTAAATGTAATGAGAGGAAAGAACGTTACTCTTTCCATTAAGGTTCATCACATGTAAATAAAATAGTAAATGAAGGACTGTGTCTCTTTTTAAGTAAAATAAATATAAATAGGTATGGGCTGAGATGATTGATTTCATCTCTGATGTGCATGGAGATTAGAAATTACCATATATGTCATTATGACAAGAGTAAAAAATAAAAATTTACCCCTAAGATAATAAAAGCCTTGTAAGATAACACTTCAGGAATTAAATAATAACGATGATGATGATGATGATGATGATGATGATGATGATGGGGATGATAGGGCTGTGGTAGAGCACAGGACTTGCAAACAGAAGGTCTCAAATTCCATCCCCAGCACTGCATATGCCAGAGTAATACTTTGATTCTGCCTCCCAAATTTACAAATACATATTTTTAAAAATTTAAAATAAAAAAATTATTTTGAACAACTCAAAGAACTGAAACCATAGAGGAAACCCTCTCCCTAAAGTATGGAGAATCAAGTGAATCTAGGGAGTCATCCAAGGTCTGGAATAATTCAAAGGCAATTTTATAGATTGTTAGAGGTTAGGTATAAACTAGCTTGAGCATGAGATGTTCATTAATATATTTTTTAAATATTTACCTACTCTCTCATAGTTTTTTTTTGTCCCCCAGAAACTCCACATGTTGTCCTGATAAAGATATGAGAAATAGTAGTTATGTCGGTGAACTTGTGACATAAAATCTCTTTGGAAAAGTATTTCCTGGTTAAATGACCTATTAGGAGCTTATCACCTTGCAGAGAAGAACAAGTGGCATTGTCTTGAAAATGAATGAAAACATTTCTGAAATACACAGAGGTGCAAAAAATGTCTTAAAAGAAAACGAGAAAAAAATTCTTTAAGGAGACAATCCATTAAATTAACAATCAATACATGCCAAGGAGGCAATCCAGAATCTCTGAACAGAGAAAGCTATAAAATGTTGAGACTGAAGGCATTTTTTTCATGTTATATCTGATATCACATGAATAGTCTATTTCTGTACATCTCTTAGTCTCCTTAGCAAGAAAAAACATAGCAGTGAAAAGATATCTCTTTTAAATAGCCATCATTTGGACTCATAGGGGATGAAAGGACATCCCTGGGAGAGTCCCAACTTAGTTCCATATGGTTTGTGAGTCTTTTTTCTTGTGACATTTTTATGAAGGTTATGTATATGTCCCGTTCATCTTCATTCTCCTGGTGCTAATTGCTGTCTATTGGACCTTGCTACTGTGTAGAGAGACCACATGCTTCCTCCAAAGCTGCCCCGGCTGTGGTATGCCACATGGCCCCACTGTCCTCAGATAAGAACCTGCTGGTGTCTGACCACAACAGCTGGAAAAGTTCTGCCTTGAGGTTCTTATCTTCTTGAGGCTCAAGTTGAGCTATGACATAGTGGACAAACACAGAGAATGAGTAGATTCTCTGGGGCTGCTTATGACAGCCAAAAAGCCTCCCACGAGTCATGGGATGTGAGCTTCGTGTTTGGAGTCAGCAGTGAGCTTTAATGTGGTCACTTCTTAGAAGACAATACAGTGTTGAAGATAGCAAGAGGCTCAAGAGAGACACAACTATACAGTCTCTAGCAATCTGACTTACTCTAGTCTCTCAGTTATTTAGTCAATTTTTCCTTGATCAGAGCTAGAGTGATGATAACCCTGAAATATTTTCTTTTTCCATGATCTCTTTTCAATTTATAAACCATGTGCAATTCAAGAATGATATTACTAACAATAGACTCCACTTACATGCTATTTCCTAGGCCTGTTTATGTGCCATCCCACACTCTCAAGTTAACTAGTATTTGCGATGTTAAATATTTCAACCTTTTAAAAAAACCATTTGGGTGAGGGTAGATAATCATTATTCAAAGAGACTCTCATGCCTGAGGCTTCAAAGTCCCACGTTCAGTCTCCCACACCACCATGAACCAGAGCTGAGCAGTGCTCTGGTAAAAATAAATAAATAATAATAAAACGATTCTATCACACACATCTGTATATTTAAATAATGCACTGTTTTGTTTCTGACTTTTTAAAAAAAAATGTGTACTAAATATAGTTCCATGAAGGCCTTTTTATTTTTTCACTGTTGTCATACATATACATATAATCTCTTTTAGCTGAGCTCTACTCAACTCTGGTTATGGTGGTACTTGGGATTGAACCTGGGGGCTATTGATGACTCAGGCATGAAAGGCTTTTTGCATAGCCATTATGCTAACTCCCTATCCTTAATATTATATTTCTGAAGTTTTCCCTATTCTGTTCTGTATAGTGAAGATCACTGATGTTTCCTGCTGTATAGTATTATACATATATATACATATATATATATATATATGTAAAGTGTGTGTGTGTGTGTGTGTGTGTGTGTGTGTGTTTGTGTGTGTGTGTGTGTGTGTGTGTGATATTTATTTGGGTCATTCCTAGCTTTTTGAAAATCTGTGAAGAGCTTCTCTGCACATTCTTGACAATGGTTCCTGGAACATTCCTGTGACACTTCATCTAACATAACCCTCTTAGAAGGAACTTGCTGACTGCTTACATATTTCACCCCAAATGATAGGACCAAATTATTTTTTGAAAGCCACCATTCTATTATAGCCAGCAATATAAGTTACCATCAATTCACACTTTTTCAGCAATTTTTTTTTTATTTCACTTTCAGTCTTATTCAGTTAAGGGAGAGAAAAATTTCCTAATTTGGAAGAAGTAATGAATATTTTTCATTTTGAGAAACTCTTAGCTACAATTGTGCAATTTTTTTTGTGCATCACTTTCTTTTCTTTTAATTTTCTTTCATTTTAACTGTCAAGTCTTCCTCTCTTTAGGAATGAAACTAGCAACATCCTTCAGACAGGAAAACATAAAAGACTCTGTATGGAAACTATAGATATAATTTTCTTTTTAAAAATATTTTTATTTATTTTTATTGGATAGAAACCAAGAAACATTGAGAGGGGAGGTGGAGATAGAGAGGAGAAACAGAGAGACAACTGCAGTACTGTTTCACCACTTGTGAAGCTTTCCCCATGCAGCTGAGGACCAGAGTTTTAACCTGCATCCTTGCACACTGTAATGTGTTCACTTCACCAAGTACACCACTGCCTGGCCCATATAATTTTCTTATATCCATTACATGGCTCCCTGTTCTGTGGAAGACATAGTCTTTAGATTTCTTCACCCTAGCAGTGATGAAGAAAAGTGTGAAGCATATGATGTTTGTCTTTGATGCTCTACTGCTCAGGAATCATTGATGGTTCCATGTTGGGCTCTAAGTCTGTGCTGCCATTTAAAGCAGGTAGGTAGATTTTGGAGAATGGGAGTGAGACAGATGGAGAGGTGCATGTAGTGGGAGTAACACATATGCACATTTTTTTAACTGGGAGGGAAAGTGGAGAAGATAATTCAAGAGTTAACTGACAATCTTGAAGCTAAACCAATCTGATTTTAAGAAAATTTAAGCAGAAAATCAGATTTTTTTTTTGCTCTTCATTTTATAGGAATTAAATTTTCTTCTCATAAAATCTATAAATTGTACTTCTCACTCTTCCGATAATGAGATTCTATTTCTGTAATAAGACCTGAAATTTTTAAATGAACACTGAACAAAGACTTCTTGCTCTCTACTATCAAACATTACCATATTTGGAAAATTCACATTAGGATTCCATTTCCTGTTTCATGCTACATAGTCACAACCTTGAAGTTTGGTGAATTTTCTGCCTGTGTTTTCTCAAAAGTGCTGGATTATACAGGATCTTTTCGAGGTCCCAGTTTGCCTTTAGCATTTCTGTAGATACCTGTATGCTGATTTATCTTAAACTAGCTACTTCCACAGTACTTTCTCATTCAGTGTGAACACTTGGCCTAAAAAAAAAAAAAAATTAACAAAACATTTCCATTGTAAAAGTGGAGTAAGAAAGAATAATGAGGGAGGAGGGGCAGGGGAGACTGACTGCTTGATAGTTATCCAAAAAGACTTCCTTGCCTGGTTCTCTAAAGTACCAGGTTTAACTTCCTCACACCACTAAAAGCCTGGGCTAAAGGGTGCTCTGAACTAACTCTAACTCTCTCTCTCTCTTTCTTCCTCTCCTCCTCCCTCCCTCTCTCTTCTCTTGCTCTCTCATTCTTTCTCCCTTAGCAAAATAAAGCAAACTATTTTTTAAGAAAGGAATAATGGAATTTCCTACCCAAAAAATGAACTTCTGAATTATAAAAATTCAATGCTTTTGGAAAGGAAAAACAAAACAAGCAAAACAAAACTTTCTCTCTTCTTAATAAATAAGTTATTTATCATTGTATTTTAGTCCTTGGAAATAGACTTTTTAATTCAACAGACATTTTCCAAATTAAGGTAAAGAAACTAGACTACATTTATGACTAAAGTTTCTGGGGAACAAACATGAAGCCAATTGGACATAACTCCAGTGAAGTTAGGATGGTGTAACAGAATATTGAAATCAGGACAGACTAACTTGCCAATAGAATGAATCATAGAATAACTTAATCTTAGATTTGAAGAGGTTCTAAAGGTCATTGAGTCCAATCACATGATTTATAACAAAGAACTTTTTGCCTCAATAAAATAAAACTAAGGTTTTGTACTTTTTTTTCTAGAAGCAATTCAAATTTTTTGTCAAGATCAGATTTTCTTTTCACCTTTATTCAAATTTGAAGTTTTAGTACATAAGCATTTTTAGCCTATGATCTATAAATGGGTCACAAAGGTAGCCAAGGAATATTTTCAAGTGGAATGCAAAATTTTGTAGAGTTTTGTTCTAGTCTAACATAATAATAATTGATCAGTGCAGTTCATACAAGCAAAACATATTGACATCCTCATTTATTAAAATAATTTTAAGGAATCCAGAAACGTAAAGTGACTTTATTTCTTTCTCTTTTTATGTTTCTTTTTCTTTTTTGAACTCATACCTGGTTTTACCATTTTAGGGCAACATCTTCAGATTGAGATGAAAAGAGGGAGAGACACCATAGAAGCAAAGATTTCCTCAGTGCATAGTACTCCCCTATGGTATGCTGGGGACTGAGCCTGCATCTTGTGAATGGCAATACAGACATCCTCGTAGTTGAGTTATCTTTTCCTCAACCCCAAATGTTATCTTATAAATCAAGACTATCTTTCACTTCCTCTCAAATATCTAGTATTTTCTCTAAGCCACTAATGTAAATATTGTAATGCTTCCAAACTATACTCCCTGCTTGTATCTGTCCTATTCCTGACCACAGATTAATTATCCTCTAACTTTTTACTTCAATCATAGAATCAGAAGTGAACATTAAAGAAAGCGTATTTATTTTTACAGTGATGGAATTAAGAGTCCAGGAGGTTATGTGATTTGTCTCATGTCACACAGTGTCAATTAAATCTCACTTGGGCTTAAAATACATAGACTTCTAAATCCAAACTCTTTCCCTAGCCCAAAATTGTCCCCGCCTTTTAAAAATCCACAGGTTTCATAATATATTAGAGAACAATTTTATATAATTACATCATAAACCATACATGTCATGCGTTATCAAAGAATGACTTCCCATCTATTTATCCATAATTCCACTTAAAAATTTTTTTATATTAATTTATTCTCTTTTTTGTTGCCCTTGTTTTTTTTTTTATTGTTATTATTGATGTCTTTGTTGGATAGGACAGAGATAATTTGAAAGAGGAGGGGAAGACAGAGAGGTGGAGAGAAAGACAGACACCTGCAGACTTGCTTCACCTCTTGCGAAGCAACTCCCCTGCAGGTGGGGAGCCAGGGGCTTTAACCAGGATCCTTATGCTGGTCCTTGCACTTTGTGCCACCTGCGCTTAACCCACTGGACTACCACCCAACTCCCCACAATTCCACTTTATACAATCACTCCAGTGCTTTGTGTTACCATTCCCAAGGACCTGAGTTTAACAAGCCTCCATTCCCCACTTGCAGGGATGATGCTTCCTGAGTGATGAAGCAGGGCTGTAGATATCTCATTTCTTCTCTCCTTCTCTTTCCCCTGATTTCTTTTTATCTCTAAAGAAGGAAGGAAGGAAGGAAGGAAGGAAGGAAGGAAGGAAGGAAGGAAGGAGGGAAGGAAGGAAAGAAGTTGAAACAATCCCTGTCAATGTGTTTCTTCTATCCTGGCTATGTAAATAGTGCTACATAATAAGAACTATGGGCTAGAAATATGATATTTCTACTCACATTTTCAAAATAATATAAAATACAATCTATGACCTTGTCAAGAATTAATACTTTAGAGTTTGGGAAACTATTTGGTGAATAAAGTAGTAGAAGTGTATATAAACATATTTTCACCTTTTTTCCAACTTTATTGGGGGGCGTAATGGATTATGGTATACTTGTTGACACTTGGGTGCAACTTTTCATCTCCCCATAATAGGTTTCTACACTCGCCCAACTTCGGTACTTTTTCACCATCATGCTGCATGATCCCAAAAATCCCAGCAGCCACCTCCCTTCTCCTCCTTCCTTCCCAGACTCCCTTGCTTCCATGTAAATCACTAAATCCAGTCCAAGTTTTACTTTGCATTTTCCCTTTCTGTCCTTGTTTCTAAGTTTCACCTATAAGTGAGATCATCTGACATTCTGCTTTCTCATTTTGTTGTTGTTGTTTTTCTTCTCACTTAGCATGATTCCTTCAAGCTCCATGAAAGATGAGGCAAAAGAGATGGCTTTATTGCACACAATGGAATATTACTCAACTGTTAAAATTATCTTCACTTTTTAAAGATTGCTTATGGAGCTACAATGTTTGAGTATCTCATAATATTGACCATAGATAAGCCTGTCAGAAGCTTTGATGCATATGATAAATAATGATAACTTTAGGTTAAAGTTAGAAGTTATATGAAAGAAACCACATGGATTTGGTAAAAAAAAAAAAATTCAGTGGTAAACTTCACAGAATTTGTGGATGAGTGGATATGGGGTAGTATTGCTGAGGGAGAGGGAGGCACACATCCTCACGTCAACAATGATGATTAGTCTTGTCTACGGCCATACCACCCTGAACATGCCCGATCTCATCTGATTAGTCTTCTTGTTTGTACAGCTTGGAAAGACATTGGTGCCTGTCACTAAATTCAAAAGGAAGAAGCTATGGAATAATCATAGTTTAGGATTTTATTTTTAGATATGAATTGTTATACTCATCTTTAAAATAATTCTGAAATTAATTACTACAAAATTGACTGAGCAGATGATGATATATGTGACTGTCACAAACTAGCTGTGAGGAAATTATCTTATTTTTCTAGTCTCGAAGAAGCATTCTTTCTAAAATTCTCCAGTTACACTATCACCAGTTTGTCACTTTGTCCAAGACACTATTAATTTTTCATAAATGTGTTCTATTTTTTTTACTACATATACTTTTAAATATAAGAATTTAGATAAATGACTTGAGATTTTCTCAGAATAATGTGAAGTCCTTTAGCCAGAGAATCTGTAATGAACATTTCAGGAAGTCTATATTGCTAGTAATAGAAGTGACTGAGGAAGCTGTTACATAGACAGGTTGCCTCTTCACCCTGGCTCAAATATTCAAGAACTGAAGGATTTTGCCACAATCAACCCCACCTTACAAGAACTACTGGAACGAGTCCCACAGAAAGGAGCAAGCCAAGGAATACATGTTCTAAACACCAAGTTGCAGATGGTACCATGATGTCAGCCTGACTCGCCCGGACAAACGACCTCACCAATGTACCCTGGAACCCCACCTCTTCAGAGCCCTGACCAAGTAGGGAAAGATGGGGAAAGGCTAGGCATGTGAATCTACCTGTCAATACCCATGTCCAATAGAGAAACAATTACAGAAACCAGACCTCCCACCTTCTGCACCCCATAATAACCCTGGGTTCATGCTCCAAGAGAAATAAAAAATAGAAAAGCTTCTAATGGAGGCTATGGGATATGGAACTCTGATGGTGGAAAAATCTATGAAATTTCACCCCTCTTATTCTATGGTTCTGTTGATATTTTCTACTTTTTATTATATAAATAAATTACATTTTAAAAAAGAAAGGAATAGAGGCAGGGCCATAGAAAAATTTGCCAAATATATATAACTAAAGATAGCTGGCTATAGAAATAATAGTCAGCCTATATCTGTAACTTTGGGGAACTGCTGTAGTTTCTAATGGAGAGAGTGGTGACATAAAATTATGGCGGTGGGAATGGTGTTGAATTATACCCATGTTATCTCATAATTTTGTAAATCAATAATAAGTCATTAATAAAATTTAAAAGAAAAAAGTCAATAATGAAGGGGGAGACAGAGAGGGAGAGAGACACCTGCAGCACTGCTTCATTGCTCATGAAACTTCCTCCTGCATGTGTGGACCAGAGGCTTGAACCTGGGTTTTAGCACATAGTAACATGTGTACTCAGTACCAACAAACTCACCATTGTTTGTAAACTGATTCTTAGTAAAGAGAATGGATCATTTTCTCAGAATCACCTTGAGATAGCCAAAGCTAAAAGACTAACATCAGAATTCCAATCTAATATTAATTGTCAAGTCAACCATAATTTCTCATCAAGACATCCCTGTAGACAACTGCCAGCTAAGCCAAAGAAGCAGAAAGCTGTTTGTTGAACAAAAACTCAGAATCAAGTGCCAGTTATTTGATTCTAATTGTTAATGACATTGTGGCTTGAGAACCTAATGTGTCCTGTTCCATGGAACTCAGACTCCTATCTGTGAGCAGATGGAGACTGACAAGACCTGCGAAGAACCCTTCTACTCCTGGTCAGCACATCATGCTTGGAGGGGCAGTGCCGGCTTGTGCCTGTGTGACTTTTTATTCTTGAATTTCTACAGAAATAAAGTCCCAGAACTCAAGCTCATGCCTTTCTATTGTTCAGTTTTTTTCTTCAGGTGTATTAAAATATTGTGCATGGCATTGTCAAGTCTGACCCAGGGAGCCATTGTATCTCTTTATATGACTTTGTATATCATTACTCAATTTCACTATATGATCATTTCAAATGTTAACTATTGTGTAGCTGCTTACTTTTCTTATTTTTATGTTAGGGGAATATATAGATGTGGTTTTTTTTTTTTTCACCAGAATGCTCTTAGTCTATAAAGATGTACATAGGAATGAAACAGATAATTTAGAACCTATCCAATTGTTTGTCCAGAGTACTATCAACACAAAAATTTGGGTTAGGAGGTTCTGCTCAGCTGTCCCAGCCGTGCTCCATGGCCGATCCGGAAGAAGCGCGGGCTCCTCCGCCGCTCTCTCGTCCCTCGTCCTCGGGCACTTCTTCAGTATCTTCCCCGAGGGCCCCAGAGAGCTTGGACTGGCCGGTTCTGAGCAGCAGCAGCAGAGCGGTGGACCCGCTGGAAGAGGTGGAGATGCGGATCGGAGATGCAGCATTTTCATTAACCAAACTTATTGAAGCTACATCTGCAGTATCAGCTCAAGTGGAAGAGTTTGCCTTCAAATGTACAGAAAATGCACGTTTCCTTAAAACATGGTGGGACCTCTTGAAAGAAGGTTATGATTCCTTGAAGCCTGACAATTAATTTGGCTGGAACTTCATTCCTCATTTAAGATATTTGCACACATGCCTTATTACAAGATAATCTCTAACAGTTCTGTATATGCAGGGTGAAATTTTTTCTTAGTTTTCTTCATATTTCTGAAAGCAAAATACTGAAAGGATTTTTTATGCTGCCCATTATTTATCTTTAAGTCTTTTTTTTTTTTGTCCTTTAAATTTTTCCTAGGATCCTTTATGAAAGTCACCTTATCAATATATACTATTAGTTATGCCATAGTGTTGTCAGTAGCAAATGAGTAGACCATTCCTCATTTTGCAAGAAGAGGCTAAGAATAGCCAAGTTTGAGGTTGATCTTTATATTGTTGACCAAGGTCAATTTAGGGCTACTAATATTAGGCCCAGTTTCATTTCTAAGTTTCCTAGAACCAGCAATTGTGTCTTAGCTGTTTCTATACCCCTAACAGTTAGAACAGTGCCACACAACACTTAGTAAATACTTGTTAAGTAAAAGTTGAGAATGTAATTAAAGGGTTTTTTTTATATGTTATCTCTTTAGCATGAGCATTATAATCGTTTCTCTAAAAAAAACATTTGAATCAATATCTCTTTAACTTGATGTAATGAATATGGTTCCCTTACCTGATGAGAGTTTTTTTTTTAATAAAATACATATTTCTACCCTTCTCTAATACTTTTTTTAGAAGTTTTTCCTTAGAAAGTGAAAGCCTATCTGAAAAGAATGCATAATCCTCCCATTTATTTATAAGTTAACTGCTTTTACAGATATTTCTAGTATTTGATATTGCTTTGTTTGCTTCCCATAAGTGCCTTATTAAAATTATGACTGTATTATTACTTTTGTAACTTTGCATATTGCTTTATCCATTTGAAATTGCTAACTTTGTTTTTAATGCATCAACTTTGAATGGTGCAGTTCTATTCATATCATATTTTAGTGATAATGTTCTATTCATCCTATATCTTATTTTTCTCTCTGTGGCTTGTGTCCTGTGCAGCAACTATGAAGCCAACTGATCTTTTCTGGATGTCTGATATGATTATTTTAGGTTTTTTGTAGATGTGTATACCTGTACAAAACTGTATTCTAAAACCCCACAGTGAGTTTGTGAAAGAGGTCAAATGGATGGGAAGAGAATAGCTCAGTTTAGCATATTGTCAAGGTTCTCTAACTAATTTTTTTAAGTTAGAGAGCACACATGTGTTCATATACAAAAGAGATGCTTATTTCATATTATAAAGTATTTTTCTATGTGTTATAAGAATTGTGACTTTTTAAGTGTACAGAATAAATTTGTTAAAAGCAAAAAAAATTGGGCTGGGTAGATAGCATAACTGTAAAACAATAATAATTATGTACAAAAATCAATGTAATTTTAACTACGTAATTTTTAATGCTTTTAAAAGGAAAGTGAGAAAATCACAGTATTATATATAATGTAGGAGAGGGGCAGGCAGTGGTGCATCTGATGAAGTGTTCATATTATAGTGTGCAAGGACCCAGGTTCAAGCCCCTAGTCCCCACCAGCAATGAGAAAAGTTCATAAGTGATGAAGCAGGGCTGCAGGTGTCTCTCTGTCTCTCTCCCTCTCTATCTCCTTCTCCCCTCTTAATTTCTCTTTGTCTCTATCCAATAATAAATAAATTAAAATATTTAAGAAACAAAAGAAAAATGTAGGAGGAAGCTAGAAGAGACATTTCGAAATTTCATTTGCTATTGTAATAACAAGATAATTATATTAAAACAGGAGTTTTGTGGACATGAATAATTTTAAAGGCTTCTGTGGGATTAAAATGTAGACATGTATAAATCTTGTGATATTGTTAAAAGAGAACTTTGGAAACTGATTATTCTAAGAAATGTAAGTTATAACTAAGACATATAAATCTAGTAATTATCTTTGAAGATGAAAGTGAGAGTGAGTTGTGATTTTAGTCTTTGATCTAGTCTAATTTTTACTGATTTATACTAGTCACCAGTATAGTAATAAAATTTTATGCCCATATTTAATTTATTCATAACTCCTTTGCAAATACTTATAATACTTTCAGAAAAGATGATTCCAAAGATTGTTACTATAATAGCAAAACAACTTACTCAGGAAGGAATTTGAAAGAAATTAATATACAATTACTTTTATTTTTTGTAGAAACATGTGCTTTAGAATGAATCTTTCCATGAGGATGTATGAATAACACATAATGAAAATACAATGCAAACTCTTTGATTTATAGAAAATGATATGATATATAAATTGCAGGGCAGTATTGTAATATTTGTCTTTATATTATCCTTAGGGTCATTTCTTAATGGCTCATTCTTAACCTGGGCCCCGCAGCAAAGAAGTGGCTCGCTTCATTCCTGTCCCACATCTTGGAATCTGAGTCTATGCCCAAAGTTTGGCGTCGTGCGAAGATTATAGCGGTTTTGAAACCAAAGAAAAACCCAACACTGGCCGCCAGCTATAGACCAATTTCTCTCCTCTCCGTGTGTTACAAACTCCTTGAGAGGCTGCTTCTATCACGTATTTCTCATCTTACAGAGAAATTCCTATCACCCGCCCAGGCTGGTTTCCGCCCAGGAAGATCTACCTGCGAACAAGCCCTGGCCCTCTCAACTTACATTGAAAATGGATTCCAGAAGAATTTAAAGACGGGTGCTGTCTTTGTTGATCTCACAGCAGCCTATGACACGGTCTGGCACCATGGTCTCCTGGTCAAGATCTCAAGATGCCTGCCTCCATGGGTGGCCAACACTATATCGTTTCTTCTCCAAAACAGAAAATTCCGGGTACATCTGGGTGACAAGTCTAGCAGATGGAGACTTGTCTCAAGTGGCCTCCCCCAGGGCTCTGTTCTGGCTCCTACGCTATTTAATATTTACATCAATGACCTCCCAGAAACTTCTTCAAGGAAGTTCATCTACGCCGATGACATCTGCTGTGCAACTCAGGCATCCAAGTTCGACATCCTCGAGGAAACACTCACGAAAGACATGTCTCTGATATCTGATTACTGTAAAAAATGGCGACTAATCCCTAGCACTGCAAAAACCGTATCATCTGTTTTCCATCTACACCATGCCTCGGCCTCACGTGAGCTTAATGTGCAGCTTGGAGATACAAGAATCCGGCATGAAGCCCAGCCAGTCTATCTTGGCATTACTCTCGATCGCACTCTGTCATTTCACGAACATCTCATAAAAACTGCAGCAAAGGTGGGCACGAGGAATAACATCATTGCAAGACTGACCAGCTCCTCATGGGGCGCGAGCGCTTCCACACTACGATCATCATCTCTGGCATTATGCTATTCCACTGCAGAATACTGTGCCCCAGTATGGTTCCGTAGCCCCCATGTCCACTTGGTCGATTCCAAATTATATTCCTCCATGAGGATCATTTCTGGAACCATCCGTTCCACCACGGTTCCATGGCTGCCAGTTCTTAGCAACATCGCCCCTCCAGATATTCGTCGGGATGCGGCATTATCTAAGTTCATTTCCCACGTCTACGCTCGACCGGACCTGCCAATATACACGGATATCTTCGCCCACCCTGTTCAACGCTTGACATCTCGTCACCCAATCTGGTCCCCTACGCCTACACTGAACTTCTCTGTTCCAGTCTCTTGGAAACAGAGCTGGCAGTCAGCTGAGGTAAAGAACAAACACCTCATCACAGACCCCTGCAAGTGTCAACCCGGCTTTGACCTAGCACGTTATGATTGGGCCCTCCTCAATTGCTATCGAACAGGCCATGGCCGGTGCGCCGCTATGTTCCATCGCTGGGGAGCCAGAGACGACCCGAACTGCCCCTGCGGCTCCAGACAGACTATGACACACATAGTCAACGACTGCCACCTCTCCAGATTCAAAGGAGGTCTCGAAACTTTATATCAGGCTTAATCTGATGCTGTTGACTGGCTACGGAAGAAGGGCAAACGCTAGAAGAAGAAGGGTCATTTGAATTATGAGGACTTGAAGGCATTGGCATTGACCTACTCTAACTTAGATATCTTTGAATTCTCCTCAGTCCATACAAGTAACAAATGATCATAGGAAAAATCAGGATGTATCTACCTGGACAGTATATAACTTCATGATGGGCTACAAACTCATGTTCACTATCCACTACCTTGTATATTCCTGAAGCTAAGACTGAGAAACTTCCAGAACACCTTGATAGTAGGATTACAGTTCAGATCCTGCCAAAAAGAAGGAACCCTCATGGAGTGTGAAAGGTTGAGAACAGGCAAAGTCATTGTTGCCTCTCTGGCTAATGGCTTTAGCAGATGGCAACTGTGAGGCTCTCTGTAGTTATGAACAATCTTCATACTACCGTCAGATGGTATGGTCAGTTCAAATCTTGTTTGTGGTTCCCTTTGTTTTCTGAAAGCTACTATAACATTCCTGTGACAAGATTTCTATTATGCTAATTGCTTCTGGAAATACATAAAGTGGCCTCATGTATATCAAGGATATACAGAAAATGAAATAAAATACTGAAAAAAGTATCTAACTGAGGTACTTAATTTAGGGAAGAATCAAGTAAATGAATAGACAAATAAAACAAGCTGGTTTTACATGTTACTCCTACTATCAGTTATTCTACCCTATATGACATCAGTTAAATGTAGATATTAGCAAATATCACTTAGTTGATTGTCTTAGCCCACTTGACTTGTCAGAAAATATACCATAAGCAGGGGTCGTGGGGGGGGGGGTAGTGCAGTGGGTTAAGCCACATGGTGCGAAGTGCAAGGATTGGCGTAAGAATCCCAGTTCAAGACCCTGTCTCCACACCTGCAGGGGCGTCACATCACAGACAGTGAAGCAGGTCTGCAAATCTCTGTCTTTCTCTCCCTCTCTGTCTCCCCTCCTTTTTTGATTTCTCTCTGTTCTATCCAACAAAAGCAATGACAACAACAATAATAATGACAACAACAAGGGCAACAGAATGGGGAGAAATGGCCACCAGGAGCAGTGGATTCGTAGTGCAGGCACTGAGCCCCAAAAATAACCCTGGGGGGATACTGCTCATGGTTTTAAAGTTGGAAAATCCAAGATCAAAATTTTACAAAGATAGCTTTTAGCCTGAAGTCAACTATGTTGAAAATCATTATTTCCACAATAGCATGGTTTGGAAAAGAAAAAGAAGAAAAAACCTATTTCTTCTTATTCTTAATAGAACTTGTCTTCTGTTTCATGTAGTTTAATGCACATTAATAATTAAAATAAACATCAACTGAACAAATAAGTTAGTGTAACACTAAGACAAAAGGATTGAATCTCATTCAATGTTATCAAATGCAATTCAGGGGAGTCGGGCTGTAGCGCAGCAGGTTAAGCGCAGGTGGCACAAAGCACAAGGACCGGCATAAGGATCCCGGTTCGAACCCTGGCTCCCCACCTGCACGGGAGTCGCTTCACAGGCGGTGAAGCAGGTCTGCAGGTGTCTATCTTTCTCTCCTCCTCTCTGTCTTCCCCTCCTCTCTCCATTTCTCTCTGTCCTATCCAACAACAACAACAATAAAAAAAACAACAAGGGCAACAAAAGGGAATAAATAAATAAAATAAATATCAAATGCAATTCAGATTCTGAATTTGAATTCAGAGAAAAGACCATTTTGACCTTTATTCTTAGTTCAATCATTTTATATTGATAATTTCTAAATTAGTTAAAACAATTTCTCTCTCTCTCTCTCTCTCTATATATATATATATATATTCCAGAAATAATAACCATACCTAAATAGTGGATATATATATATATGTATATATTCCAGAAATAATTACCATACCTAAATAGTGGATATATATATGTATATATTCCAGAAATAATTACCATACCTAAATAGTGGATATATATATGTATATATTCCAGAAATAATTACCATACCTAAATAGTGGATATATATATATATATATATATGTACATATATATATATATATATATATATATATATATATATAGAGAGAGAGAGAGAGAGAGAGAGAGATACTAAGATATATATATATCTTAGTATACTTAGTAATAATGGCAGTTCAGACCGGATTTCCATCTGTCTCCTGGGAAGGACAAGAGCCTGATTATTCCATTATGGATGGAGGGGATGATGGTAACCTTGTTATCAAAAATGGGTTTGTGTCGTGGTCCAGGAGGTGGCACAGTGGATAAAGCATAGGACTCACAAGCATGAGGTCCTGAGTTCAATCCCTGGCAGCACATGTACCAGAGTGATGTCTGGCTCTTTCTCTTCCCTCCTATGTTTCTAATTAATAAATAAATAAAATCTTTTAAAAAATAGGTTTGTGTCTGAGGCTGAAATAGACAAATGGCTCAAACAGAGGCAAAAATAAGGAAGTCTGAAAACCTTAAGATCCAAAAGAATGTCCATATGAGGTGTACGATCCTCGAACTCTGTATGAAAGGCTACAGGAACAGAAAAACAGGAAGCAGCAAGGATATGAGGATCCATCCCAATTCAAAGACAAAGAGGCTTAAATGAGGATATAATCAACTTTCTTTTTAATTTCTTTTATTATTATTAATTTGTTTATAAAATAAAAAATATCAACAAGACCATAGGATAAGAGGGGTACATTTCCCATCGCCAGAACTCCATATCCCATCCCCTCCCTTTAAAGCTTTCCTATTGTTTTTTTTTTCTTTTTTTTTTTAATCAAGAGGGGAGGGAGTGATAGAGAGGGAGAGAGAACAAGAGACATCTGTAGCCCAGCTTCACAGCTCACAATGCTTTCTCCCTGAGGTGGGGGCCAGGGGCTCGAACCTGAGTCCTTGAGCACTGTAATATATATAGGCACTTAACCAAGTGTGCCATTGCTAGGCCCCTAGCTATCCCTCTGGAAGCATGGACACAGGGTCATTATGGGATGCAGAAGGAGGAAGGTCTGACTTCTGTAATTCCTAGCCTGTCCCTACCTTTCCCTAGTGGGACAGGGGCCTGGGGGGGGGGGGGCGGTCCTGGACCCATTGGTGAAGTCCTCTGTCCAGAGAAGTCAGTATAGTGTCATGGCAGCATCTGCAACTTGGTGGCAGTGTAATATAGCTGATGGGTTGACATCCCATGCCTGATGTCTCTGGACACAGTACAAAATGAAACGTATCAAGGTGGTACTGGTTGCATTGATTAGGTTAAGATCAGTAGATGCAGTATCAATTGGTTTGGATCAAGAGAAAGCATTCTAGAAAATGAGCCCCACCACAGAGGTTTCAGGAGTGGGGGAAATATGGGTTTTATAGAGAATGAGGAGGGTTCCTGCTGTCTTGGGTTTAAGAAGGCAATAGATACTTATTATTATAACCAAGTTATTCGGAAATTTGATTGATTTTGAAAATCCCATTAGTGATTTAATAATGATCAACAAGATTGTGGGGTAAGCAGGATACAATTCCACACAGTTCCCACCACCAGAGTTTCACATCCCATCCCCTCCATTGGAAGTTTCTATTCTTTATCCCTCTGGGAGTATGGACCCAGCATCTTTATGGGTGCAGAAGGTGGAAGGTCTGACTTCTGTAATTGCTTCTCCACTGGACATACGTGTTGCTAAGGCCAGTCTTTCCAGAAAATATAACCTTGTCAGACTACAAAAGCTGGATTAGGGCCAGAAACCAATACACTCTAACGATGACCCTTTGGTTACTATCAAGCTACACCACCACCTGAGGATCTATTCAGGGAATCCTGGGATTTCCACATAGATATGATGGGCCTAGACCTCTAACAGATACCTCTCTCTATTATCACTGGTTATCTCCATTGAGAACACCATAAACTCACTGGTGGGCCTCTATAGGACATTTTCATCAGTGTAGAACAATGGTAGAAACTGCCCCACTCTCTGAAGGCTGGATCAACATACTCTGTCACTCAAGGAAGACTGGTCCTGAAATGAGTGTAGTCTAGAATGTTCTTAGATATGATCATGGAATGTGAGCTCAGACCTACAGGGATGCAGAGGTTATACAGGCTCCTGTGCTAAATATGAATAGACATGGGCCTTAGGTCAGATTGATGGGGTTTATAGTTAATGGTATTTATGATCAGCTTTCTTTATGAGGTTTCTTGGCAGCAGGCACTAAAAGAAGAGCAACGAAGAGAAAAAGAATTGAAAGAACTGAAGGAATACAGAAGTAAACTCAACAAAGTAGGAATTCTTCAGAAAACAAAAAGTGGTAACTCCAGTGGCACAATCAGTTAACTTGTGGTACTTATACAGAAAACAAAAAATGAAGAGGAAGCTGACTGTGAATCCTGTAGAAAACAAGAACAAGTTTTCCCTGATAAAGCTGTTGGCAGGAACTGTGAAGCAAAAGAGCTCAGTGAGTGGCAACAGTGTGAAAAAGACTGAAATCAGACCCTGACCAGATGACAAGAATCAAGAAGCCTCATCCTGCCTCTCTCTGTTGGAAGAATACCCCCTGAGTGGCCCCTCTCTATCCACTACCCTCTCCCTCACTCTGCAATGGCATCCTGCCAGGTCTAGGCACCTACTCTGGGAGCAGCAATTCTGAGTCCAGCTCACACAGTGAAGGCATAGTCATTGCCACTGGCAAGATCATTTCCTCTATCTTCCAAACCAACACTTTCCTCAAGGCATCCTAGGTCCTATTTCCTCAACACTGGGGCCTCCTCCCTGAGAATAGACAGGACAGTTCATTCTGCCTACAAGCATTAGCTCGCTCAGAAAACTCCTTTGCCAATTTCCTGTGCACATAGTGACATGTTTAACCTCCTCTTTTAAAAATGTGCTAGAACCCACTAGCACATTTGGCCTGTGTTTGGTTACTTTGTCCACTCTAGTTCAGGTGTCGCAGATCTGTCCTACTGTGGAGTGGGTGTTAGATCCCAGCAACAGTGAGCACTGTAAAGTAGACACCAGTGGGCTCATAAAGTATTACGGTCATAGTGCTTTCTTGTTTTGTTTACCCCTCAGCCAATAACACAAGGATAGTTACTGAATGAATGTGTCATGTAGTTATACTGCATTGTGGAGCGTGTGGGGGGAAAGAATTGGCCTTGGTGATGAAACGGCATGTCTTAACCGATGCTTGCTGTTTTCTGACTAACTAAAAATGATAATATGTAAATATATGTATGTATAAAAGCAGTTAATCTGGATAAGTAATCCAATATTATTTTTTAGATTTAATTTTTTTCTTTAATTTCATTAAAATTCTGTCTCTATCCAATAATAAATAAATGAAAAATTAAAAGGGGCCAGGTGGTGGCATGTCTGGTTAAGCACAAAGTGCACAAGGACCCAAGTTCAAGCCCATGGTCACCACTTGCAGGAGGGAAGCTTCACGAGTGGTGAAGCAGTGCTATAGGTCTCTCTCTCTCTCTCTCTCTTACCTCCCCCTCCCCTCTCAATTTCTTTCTGTCCCTATGCAACAATAAACAAATAAAAATATTTTTAAAATAAATAAAACTTTAACAAATAAATTTCATTAAAATTTGACTTTCATGGCTGATTTAAATTACTATTCAAAATATGAATCTTACATATACTATTTACAGAATATAGATTACTTCTATCCCATAGAACATATAATTTTATAAATCAAATTATATTGAAGTAGTTTTATAAAGCGACTTTTATTGATCAACTTTCTTTATGAAGTTTCTTGGCAGCAGGATCTAATAGAAAAGCAATGAAGAGAAAAAAGACTTGAGAGAACTGAAGGAATATAGGAGTAAACTCAACAAAGTAAGAATTTCTTCAGAAAACAGAAAGTGGAGAAGAAACTGACTGTGAATCCTGTAGAAAACTGAAACAACCTTTTCAGAAAATACGATCTAAAGAAGCACTGCAGTTGGAATTTTCCATTATTTAATCTATAGCTATATAGTCTTACCATCAGGATAGCATTGCATATGCCGTCTCATACATTCTTAGATTTTTTTCATCTGGCATATCAGGAAGACTAGCTTAATGCACTAATTTATCATTTATTCTGCTCCCACATTTCTTTACTTTGAACACTAATGAATGCTTTAACGTTTTCTGCTTATAATGTGCAGGCTACATTTTTTTTCTGTGACTCTTATTATCTTAGAGCAGCAATACTAAATTTCCCCCCAAAATTAAAGGCCTAGATAGCAATTTATCAGGTGTATATTAGCGGATGCTGTGGCTTTTAGAAATTCCATTTGCTGTATGCTGCCTGTGATCTTTGCACAGAACTTGCATTTGTCAAGGGATTTAACTCTCAGCTATGTTTAGTTTGGGGGTCTTGAGAACAAGTCAATCCATATGCAGACACCTAATGATATAATTTATACAGTGCAAATGATTTGACGGTCCTCTATCAACCTCTGTGTAGACAAGTCCTTTGAATATAGTAATGGGCAACAATGTTTTCAAAAATACCTCTTGGCAAAATTCAAAGTTTTGGTGAAAAAAAAAAGACTTTGTCAGACTTATGGACATTTGGCACACTGTCAGAATCTTTTATGATATTCATTTACCTGACATTGGCCCCAAAAACCACTGTCCCAGTGTGTCTATTGATTTGTTTTGAAATCTATTCAAGCTAGACAGTAAACGACTGGTAACACTAAATTCCCTGAAATGGTAAAAAAAAAAAAAAAAAATTGTACTTTGTATGACCTAGAGTTCACCCAAAGCCTTTCAAAGGAAATTTTCTCCCTTAGTAAGAGTAAATGCATTTTATGAAGTAAAAAAAATATCTATTATACCTTATTTCAGAAATACATAAATATATAATAAATAAATTATATAAAACCTTCATATATTATATATTTTATAAATTACAGATATCTGTATACTTTATAATGCATAAAATAAATTCATATGAGTATAAAATAAAATGTATAAAAGATCAGTAAATAACATATAGCATTGTTTTGCTGTCAAGTTTATTAGAATAAGGATTAATGAATAGTTTTAAAATTAAGGTCTTGTTTTATCTTGAGATTTATCTTGCTTGCTCTCAATGTGGATCATTCTCAAAATGTGCCTCATTCTCAGAAGGGAGGTTGGACTAAAATCCTCTACCACTTGAGGAAGATGGGTCCGGCAATGGGTGCAGCTTAGAATGTTCCTAGTTATGACCACAGAATGCAAACTCGGCCATCCAGAGATGCAGAGGTTACACAGGCTCCTGCACTGAATACAGGCCCCAGATCAAATCAATGGGGTTTACAGTTAATGTTATTTAAATACTTTTCTCAGATTTGGGAGCTACATTCTGCCCTGATCCAGCTTTGCAGTCCTATTTCTAACCCTGATGCCATCTCTTGCCAATGTCCACGTCCAGTGGAGAAGCAATTAAAGAAGCCAGACTTTCACCTTTTGTACCCCATAATGACCCTGTGTCTATACTCCGAGAGAGATAAAGAATAGGAAAACTTTCAAGGAAGGGGATGGGATATGGAACTCTAGTGATGGGACTTGTGTGAAATTTTACCCCTCTGACCCTATGGTTTAGTCATTATTTTCTATTTTTTATTTTACAAATAAATTTTAAAAAGAAAAATTTGAAATGAACACACTAACAATCACTTTTTTGTGAGACCCAAAGTGTTTCAATCCATATTCAAATGGAATTTTGTCTAATATTCATTTAAACCTATTATATTATTTTTACCAACTTATAAAATAAATCTTTTTGTTATCAACAATTTGTCCTTAAGTTATCAAAATTAGTATCCTGAATTATTGATTTCAACTAACATCTTAGATTTCTATAAAATAAAAATATTTATGAAAATATATTAGTAACTATAAAGTTTAGTTTATGATTTAATATTTGTACATCCTAATATGTATGTGTAGTGTTTATTTCTAATAACACAAAAACACTCTCTACTCTTTAAATGAACTAAAAAGCTTAGAAAAATTCTTGTGATTTTGATTACTAGTGCCTTTATCAAATGTTTAAGTATGAAATCAGGCCTGCCCATAACAATACCATGTCTATAGTGTGAATGTTAACATGATTTATTAATTCACTTATTAAAAAGCCTTGGGACACCATCAATGGCAAGCTAGTCAATTTGTTCATGATAGATGTGTATTTCTCTACTAGATAGTAAATAAGTGTTTACTATTTACAAAGTGAATGAAAGACTACCTAAGGGCACATTTCATAAATATGAAATCTAAGTGGACGTGTCATATAAAAACCAATTAATAGAGAATTAAAACAGTAATCATTCTTCAGCTTATCTAAAATCGATCTCTGACAGTGAAGACTTGTTGTTCTGAAGTCTGACCTCCCTAATATCAAAAAGGCATAAGTATGTTGATACCTCTTACAGAAAAGTTTCCAAGTCTTCTTGTCATTGGTCCACAAGAAATACAACTTGAACTATAATACACCATCACTACACATGTGCAAACATACATGCACACAGAGGAAATAATCCCTATCACTACTACATGGGACACACATATTTTCTATGTTTATATCATGTTTCATTTTATTTTATTTTTAAAGATCATTTATTTGTTTATTTAATAAGAGATGGGTGGGGGAGAGAATGACAAGCATGTTATTACTCTGTCATATGCAATTCCAGGGACCAAATCCAATATCATGCACATGTGATTTATCTACTCTTCCACTCAGCCAAAATTACAACTGCCTATTACACCTTAATGATACTGCTTTCCTACTGCAAACTTGATATCACGGAACTCCTCCCTATCCTCTATCTTTCTCTTTCTGTCTGAAGAAGTCTGCCCAGAGACAGTGAAGCCTGGCAGCAGCAACAATAACACACACATACACACACACACACACACGCCACAATTCTTATGTATTAGCTTTCTATTACTGTAAACTTAGATATTAAATACCACAAATATAAATAAAAATGTATTACCATATACTTTTAGGGGTCAGAAACCTCACTGGATAAATATTAAGATTTGACTATTTTAACTGTCTAGAGCATCAAGGAATTAATCATTCCTCTTTCCCCCTTTTTACTTTCTTGAGGTTGACTTCATTCTTGTACTCATGACTTTCTTATGTTTGTGTGTGTGTGTGTCTTTGTGTCTCTGTGTGTGTGTGTGTGTGTGTCTGTCTGTGTGTGTGTGATTTAATAATGATTGACAATTTCATACAATTCCCACCACCAGAGTTTCACATCCTATCCCCTCCATAGGAAGTCTCCCTATTCTTTATCCCTCTGGTAGTATGGACCAAAGATCTCTATGGGGTGCAGAAGATGGGAGGTCTGGCTTCTGTAATTGCTTCTCTGCTGGACATGGGTATTGAAAGTGAGATCCGGGGGCTGGGCCGTGAGAAGCGCAAGGACCAGCATAAGGATCCGGGTTTAAGCCCCTGGCTTCCCACCTGCAGAGGGGTCAATTCACAGGTGGTGAAGCAGGTCTGCAGGTGTCTATCTTTCTCTCCCCCTCTCTGTCTTCCCCTCCTCTCTCCATTTCTCTGTCCTATCCAACAACAATGACAGCAATAACAACAATAATGACAACAACAACAACAATGATAAACAACAAGGTCAACAAAAGGGAAAAAGGTAGCCTCTAGGATTCATAGTGCAGGCACCGAGTTCCAGTGATAACCCTGGAGACAAAAAATAAATAAATAAATAAAATAATAATAAAAAGAAAGTGAGATCCATACCCCCAGCCTATTTCTATCTCTCCATACTGGAGTAGGGTTCTGGAGAGGTGGGAATCCAGGACACATTGGTGAGGTTGTCTGCCCAGGGAATTCAGGTTGGTATCACAGTAGCATCTGCAACTTGGTGGCTGAAAAGCATTAAGATAGAAAGCAGAACATACCATTTAATAATCAGGAACCTAAAGGTAAGAATACAGCAGATAAGATTTGGGATCCTCATGTTAGAAGAAACTAGGAAATCTGTTTTTGGTATATTCCAAGGGACCATGACTTTACTAATCTTTGCCTGGGGGTATGGATCGCACTGTCAACATAAACATCTTTGCTGTACTGCATAGTCACCAAGCACTTTTTGTGGTAACATCGTTATGTAGTACATACACATATAATTTATAGACTATAGAAAACACATATATTGGATTTTTAATAAATATGCAGTTTAATAGAATCAGTGGTTAACATGTTTGCCACCTTAAAATAAAGGTCTTATAAAGTAACATTTCCTTAATAAAATGATACAAAAATAATAATAAAGTACTTTGTCTTACTTGCTAAGTAAGTATTGGTTTGATAATAATTTTAGTGGAAAAAGGAAAAAAAACTATAAAAGGCACGTAGATTATAAAGGAATAAGTAAAACTGTCTTATTTAACAGATGACATTTCACATACACAGGAAAACCTTAGGTATCAGTAAAAGAAGCTATAAAAATGAATACAAATTTAGCCAGATAAGAAGCCAACACACAAAAATCAAGTGTAATCTCATAAAGAGGGAAAAGTAGGGA
This sequence comes from Erinaceus europaeus, assembly GCF_950295315.1. Taxonomy (NCBI): domain Eukaryota; kingdom Metazoa; phylum Chordata; class Mammalia; order Eulipotyphla; family Erinaceidae; genus Erinaceus; species Erinaceus europaeus. The sequence goes on along the minus strand of NC_080165.1, from coordinate 117,548,633 downwards.
AAAAATTAATGTCACTGAAAATAGTAGCTAAATGGGAAGCTCTAAGGAATAAATTAATAAAATATATGCAAATCTATGGAACTAAAACTATTCAAGAAGTTGAGGGTTATTTTGCCCAGCAGAGTACACACCTTGTCATGTATGAGGCCTCAGGTTCAAGCCCCATGAGGGAGCATGGCATCAAGGCAAAGTTCCATTTTATGGTGGAGGATTGTTGTGGTTTTTCCCTCCTTATTTTCTTTCTTTCTATAACATAAAAAGAATGAAAAAGTCATTTTAGGAGTGGTGAAATCACACATGTGCAAGACACTACTGGCACAAAACAAAACAAAACAAAAATGTATGAATTAAGTTTCAACAGTTCAGAGAAAAAAAATTTTAAAAGGCCCTGCTAATTGAAACGCATATAGTATGGTTGGGAAGACAGCATAATGGTTATGCAAAAAGACTTTCCTGCCTGAGGGTTCAAGGTTCCAAGTTCAATCCCTAGCACCACCATTAAGTCAGAGCTCTGAGCAGTGCTCTGGTCTTTCTCCCTGTGTCTTTCTCTCTGTACCTCTCTCACTAAAAAAATAAAATAAATAGAAATATTAAAAAGAAATATATATTTTTAGAACTGTTGACTGTTATGTCAAAACTGTAAAACTGAGAATAAAACATAGTGTGTTTGTAACCTTGAGGTAAAGAAAAATTCTTTGAAAGGTATTAATAAGAAAAAGAAATATAGGGAGTCGGGCTGTAGTGCAGCGGGTTAAGCGCAGGTGGCGCAAAGCACAAGGACCAGCATAAGGATCCCGGTTCGAACCCCGGCTCCCCACCTGCAGGGGAGTCGCTTCACAGGCGGTGAAGCAGGTCTGCAGGTGTCTATCTTTCTCTCCCCCTCTCTGTCTTCCCCTCCTCTCTTCGTTTCTCTCTGTCCTATCCAACAACGACGACAACAACAATAATAACTACAACAATAAAACAAGGGCAACAAAAGGGAATAAATAAAATAAAATATTAAAAAAAAAAAAAAGAAAAAGAAATATAGACAGACTGGGGTTGAGAAATATTTTCAAAACATGCATCATACAAATAATTTTACCAGATTTAACAAATTAAAATAAAGAACACCCACTTAAATTTTAAATAAGTAATGAGAAGACTTTTACAATAAGCCTGCACCTACTAAAGTATGATCATACAAGTTATTACTCATCATTTATGAAAAATTCAAATCTAGTTGCCTTGTATCTTATCTGACTACCCCATTTATAAATTATGTATATTTAGAATATATTAAAAGGTCTTGTATTCTATATAATTCATATATAAAATGTCTTGTATTCTATATAATTCATATATAAAATGTCTTGTATTCTATATAATTCATATTCTATATAACTAATATAACAGCAGTTGGACAAAAGATATGGAGAAAATGGAGATGGTGGAGATTAAAAATGGTACATCTACTTTGGAGAATTACAAGGATCACGTAGCATCATAATTTCACTTCTAAACATTTATCTAAGGGAAATAAAAATATATGTAAACATAACAGCAAGTAACAAAGCAAGGAAAAAGACAGGGTGAAGCATTAATAGTATATAGTCTTTTTCAGTAGATCCAAGAATTCACCTGGAGGTGACAGGATATAGTATTGTGCAAGAATGCCACAATTGATGGTAGGTGAGGAGTGCTGACACCTATCTTGGGGAGATACAAAATTTCACTCCTGAGGGGGTCGGGCAGTGGCACAGCAGGTTAAGCCACATGGCGCCAAGTGCTAGGACCCATAAGGATCCTGGTTTGAGCCCACGGCTCCCCACTTGCAGAGGGTTCCCTTCACAAGCTGTGAAGCAGGTCTGCAGGTGTTTTATCTTTCTCTCCCCCTCTGTCTTTCCCTCCTCTCTCAATTTCTCTCTGTCCTATCCAACAACAACAACATTAATAATAATAATAACCACAATGATAAAACAATAAGGGCAACAAAAGGGAGAAAAAAAAAAAAGGTTCCAGGAGCAGTAGATTTGTAGTGCAGGCACCGAGCCCCCAGCAATAACCCTGGAGGAAAAAAAATTACTCCTGAGATAACAACAGTCTTGTAAATCACCATTTCCTCAATAAAGTGTTTTGGAGAAAAGACATTCATATTGTATTGCACAAAAAAGGCCACTTATGAAGCATGTGTAACCTGCTATGCTATTTACATTCATTCCACCCTGCCCCCTCTAGTCTATCTAAACTAAGGTAACAGGAAACAGATAAATGGTTTATTTGGGTTGGCAAAGTTGGGTGTTAAGGTTGAGGATAAGAGGAAAAGACATTGGTATGATTATACAGACAGAAGCATAGAGATATTTTTGGAGTAATGAAATAGCTTAATACTGATTGTGGTAATGCTAACATAAATATTAAAACTTATCAGCGCTCAGCAAAATGTGCATTTACATCAATTGTCTTCTATATAAAGTATAGAAAAATGGAGAGAAGAGGGGAAGACAGAGATGAGGAGAAAAAGACCTGCTTCACCGCTTGTGAAGCGACTCTTCTGCAGGTGGGGAGCCGGGGGCTGAAACCAGGATCCTAATGCTGGTCCTTGCGCTTCCAGCCACGTGTGCTTAACCTGCTGTGCTAACGCCTGACTCTTCTGATTTTTATTTTTTATAAACTTCATAAAAATAACATATAAACAATGACATCAATAACAACAACAATAATAACTACAACAATAAACAAGTGTTAACAAAAGGGGAAATAAATAAATATAAAAATTAAAAATAAAAATCGATTTTGTAAGTTATTGTGATGACTAGGCAATGAAAGTAAATGCATATATTTTAAATCAGTGGGAGTTTTTAAAATTTTTCTTAAGAAATGGAGACAGATGACAAAGAATAGATACTATGGTATAACATGCAATAATGTTCAATAATAAGTCTTTGTAATATGTTGACTAAATAATGCCCATTTTAATTATCAGAAACATATATTGTATGTGAATTATTTTCTTCTAGGACACAATATTATTCCAATCTTCCCTCTACCTCCCTTGTTTTTTATTTGTTTGTTTTGTTTTATTGTTGTTGTTATTGTTTTCCCCACCAGGGTTATCGCTGAGGCTCAGTGCCAACAGTATGAATCCACCACTCCTGGAGGCCGTTTTTCCTGTTTTTTTTTCTTTCTAATTTTCTTTTTATTAGATAGGACAGAAAGAAATTGAGAGAGGAGGTAGAGACAAAGGAGAGAAAAAGATAGATACACCTGCTTCACAGCTTGTGAAGAGTCCCCCCTGCAGATGGGGAGCAGAGGCTCGAACCCAGAGCCTTGCATTTGGTAATATGTGTGCTTAATCAGGGGCACCACCTAGCCACCCCATCAGTCATTTTCATAGGTTCTTTCTCATTTTGTCTTGGCTTCCTTATATTCACACTCAAGGACTGCAAAACTTGAAACACTTTTTTTTTTTTTTTGCCTCCAGAATTATTATTGAGGCTCAATGTGTGGAGTATTTCACCAGTATCATCAGGAAGAGACAGACAGAGGCAGAGAGAGGCAGATAAATATATATATATATATGACACCACAACATTGTTCTACTTCTTATGATGCTCCCCTCTCCTTTATGCAGGTGTTCCCAAGTGGTTACCAAGGGCTTGAACATTTTCTTTATGTTTTCCTTTGGTAATGTCATTCTATCCCATCTTTAAATACCTTCTATTACCTAATAGTCTCAAAATTTACATATCTAGTTAAGTTTTCTCTCTTGATTGCTTAGCTTGTGATTCTAAACTACTGATGTATACTCTAGAAGGTGACTCAGTGGGTAAAGTACAGGACTTGTATATGTGAGAATAATTCCAATTTTTAGTAAAAGGTATAGGAGTGTTCTGATATGGTCAAATAACCTGTGGTCTTGCTTGCCTGCCCCAGAGTTCATGGTAAATCAAGAGCAGAATCTTTGGTAATTCAGCATAAAAATACCTGTACATTGAATGATGAGAACCCCAACTGTGAAAGGAGAAGAGGTAATCAAAGTTGGATTTTGAGAGGTAGTTTTTTCAACAAAATATACACTGAAAACTAAAAAAAAAAACAGAACAGTTGAAAATAAAAGAACAGGAAAAGCTATCCATGGAAATATGAACTAAAGGAAAACCTGGAAAATAAGGTGGAAAACATCATAAAGAACTGAAAGGGACACTATCTATTAATAAGGGAAACAAGGAAACAGGTTAAATTTTCTTGAATAAACATTTACTTAAAAATATAACTTCATAGGAGTCGGGTGGTAGTGCAGCGGGATAAGTGCATGTGGCACAAAGTGCAAGGACTGGCATAAGGATCCTGGTTTGAGCCTCTGGCTCCCCACCTGCAGGGGAGTCACTTCACAAGCGGTGAAGCAGGTCTGCAGGTGTCTAACTTTGTCTCCCCCCTCTCTGTCTCCACCCCTCTCTATTTCTTTCTGTCCTATCCAACAAAGACGACAAGAAGAGTAAGTACAATAAAACGAGGGCAACAAAAGGGAATAAACAAACAAAAAATATATATATATGACTTCAATATCTATGAACAACAAATAACTCCAAAAAGGCAAAACACTTGAATGACATATAACTAGGTATATTTACCTTGACTGAAAAATAAAACAAAAATAAATGATATATAAAATTTAATTGCTATAGTTAACAAGCTCTACCCAATAGAGAACAAAAAACATTTTAATAATTCCCAAATATTTATTCAAAATTCTCTGTTTGAAGCCACAAAATAACTTCAGCAACTTTTAAAGGTTCAAGATCAAATAAACAAAATCATTTAACAATAATGCAATGAAAAATAGAAGTAAAATAATAGTAGGTAGAGGTAAAGTGTCTCTCCTCCTGAAACAACAAAGCCACAATAAATGTAAAATCCCAATTGTAACAGACTTTTCACAGCAAGGAACCAAATGGTAGACATCTAAGCAACTGGGCACAGAGAGACTTCCTCTTTCAATATGTGGAAGAAAGCCTTTCCATTCAACTACAAATTCAACAAGTGAAAACAAAAGGAATCAATAAAGGTTCAAACACAAACCTTGGATCCATATATCACAAAATTTAAGACAGTATGAGAAGGCAGAGAAAAATTACTTGCACTGATGAATGAAAGCAGAAATTGGAGTGGAGAAAATTTAATAAAGTTATGCAATCTACTTTAAATGAACATCCAGCTATGGTGCTAAAAGTGCCCACAGAAATGTTTCATTGCAAGAAAAAAATCTCAACAAAGCCAGAGAAAAAATGAAGTCATAATCAAAGAAATAAATAATAATGTAATTGAGATAAAATAGAGTAGAGTGGTACAGTAGCAAGTTGACATAAGCCAGATGTCCAGCTTGTGAGCTGGAGGGTAGGACATTGAGAAAACTCAACAACATCAAAAAGGAACTATTGACAGTAACAGTCATGCAACGGCATCATGAGCAACAGCATTCAAATCATAGGAGTGCTAGAGCAAAGAGAAAATGACATAATTTTAATTTAAAGAAATAATAGGCTACTCAAACTGATAAATGAAGCATATAATCAGATCTACGGAGATTTAAGATTGGCAAACAAGGGGGCCATGTGGTACCACAGTGGGTGAAGCACACATGGCAGGAAGTGCAAGGACTGGCATAACAATCCTGGCTTGAGGCCCCAGATCCCCACCTGGAGGGGGAGGGGTCGCTTCATAAGCAGTGAAGCAGGTCTGTGGGTGTCTTTCTCTTCCCCTCTCTGTCTTTCCCTCCTCTCATCTCTGAATTCCTCTCTCTCCTATACAATAACAAGGAGGGCAAAAAATGGAAAAAAAAAAAATGGCCTAGGAGCAGTGGATTTGTAGTGCAGGCACCAAGCCCTAGTGATAACCCTGAAGGCAAACAAACAAAAAATGGCAAACAAAATAAGCCTAAACCCTGTCACACCAAGACAAGACACCAATAATTAAAATGTCAAAGATAGGGTTTTTTTAAATCATGTGTTTCTAAGTGTTTTACAAAAGTAAAAATTGGAACTGAATCATGTTAAGTGAGGTAAGTTAGAAAGAGAAAGATGAGATGGATGATCCCATTCATAAACAGAAATTGAGAGAGAAGAACAGAGAAAAACAAAGTAGAATTTGACTGAGTTTGGAGTATCTCACCAAAGTTAAAAACTCTGCATGGGGGGAGAGGGTAGATTTTTAGCTTCACTTTTAGGGGGTGGGGGTGGGACACAGACCTTTGGTGGAGGGAACGAAGTTAATACACACACACACAAAAGGTAGGGGCTGAGCAGCATCTCACCCAGATGAGCACATATGTCACCATGTGCAAGAACCCTGTTCAAGTTCTCAGTCCCCACATGCGGGGGGGGGGGGGGGGGGAGTTTCTTCAGCAGTGAAGCAGTGCTACAAGTGTCTCTACCTCCTTCTCTAGATTTCTTCCCTCTTGATTTCTCTGTCTCTGTTAAAAAAAAATTTAATATAAAACATTTTAATATATAAATGAAAACATAATATAATATATATTTATATATTAAATATAAAATATTTTAATTTAAAATAATTATTTTAATATAAGATATATATATCTATATATAGATATATATATAGATATATATATATGAGAAAACATTATTTCAGGACTCACACACATGGTGCTTGTGAGTCTCCACACCCTCCACCAAAATTTTGTGTCCCACTCTATAATCACATTATTTCTCACATAGTCCAAGAGACTATATTTTTTTAATGCAACCAGAGAAGAACAGTCTTGTATCAGGAAAAAGAAAACTACTATTTACTTATCTCATTTAACATAGTACCTTCAAGTTCTATCCAAGGTGATTTTACTTATAGATGGAACTTATGAAACAAGACCAGAGGAAAATACAAAATAAAACTTGGACAGGTTGGGGTTTATTTTAACCAAAGCAAAAGATATCCCATAACCCATATCTGCAACCTTGGGAGAACTGCTACAGCCTACAAAAGAGGGAGTAGGAAGTCAGAACTCTGGTGGTGGGAATGGTATGGAGTTGGCCACACTACCTTGTAATATTAAATCACTAATAAAAAGAGAATTTTAAAGAAGAACGGTTCTCAGAAAGTTATTTTCTTGGATTATACACTGAATTGACATCCCTTTATTCCTCTTGCAACAGTTTTGATCATAAAATAATGGAGCTAGAGTCACTATTTGACCCATATACTCCAAATTTTGCATGCTCAATCAAGAATGAATTTTGATTAAATTAGTTTACTGTATTGTTGTATGCTTTACATTGGTTTGTTCTAGCTCTCCCCCTGCCAAGAAAATTGGTTCAGTCCTGCTAGTTTCGCGGGCCCACTTGTCCCCGCCCCAAGGAACCCCGAGAGAGTTCCAGAGTCCCAGAGTCCCAGAGTTCGAGAGTTCTTGGCGCCGCCAAGGGGGAAGGAGGCAGGAGAGTTTTGTTTGGTGATTAGTTTGGGTTAGTTTATGAATCGTTGTTCCTGAATAAAGGAATATAGCTTCCCTGCCCAGCCGTGTGTCTCCAAGTCTCTGTCTCTGTCTACCACCGCGAAGCTAGCCCGGCCTGCTGGAGCTCCGAATTTTAACAACACTGTATGACGAATTCAAGCAAAGGTCTACTTGTGTACATGAGAGGAAATTAGTGCCATTTTCAGATGTACATATGTGACATTTCTTGTCATTAAAACCTTGTAAAAGTGTAGAAGTATAAAATGTGTAATATCATAGACGTGTTTAGCATGAAGTATAAACACTGAGGCAGGGAAAGTTGACCATAAAGACCTTAGGTATGTTTTCATTGAACTTGTTACCTTACAAATCTAAACAAGAGTTTGGGATCCTCACAAGGGCCAAGACAGTTTATTATTACAAAGTGGCACAAAGCTATAACAGGGTAAGTGACTAAAATCTCTACTAACCTTACAACTGTTTCTTTAAAAGCAAGATACCTTAGTTTCCTTACTTAGTAGTCAAGTAGAAACATTGTATTATAAAATTATGGGTGGGGGTAGATAGCATAATGGTTATGCAAAGAGACTCTCATGCCTGAGGCTCCAAAAAAATCCCAGGTTCAATCCCCTGCACCACCATAAGCCAGAGCTGAGCAGTGCTCAGGTGTTTCTCTCTGTGTCTTTCATCTCTCTCTCTCTAAAAAAAAAAAAAAAAAACACATAATAATTAATTTAAAAAATAAAATAAAATAAAATTACTCATCTATAATGACATGCACTTAAGGCTGCCTTCATAAAAGTACATTGGAAAAGAAAAATAAGATTACTCTGAAAACAAAGCAAAAGAAGCTGAAAGGCCCATTCTTTCTCACACTCTTTCACAAAAGAGAGATAGATTAATGAGAAGTAAAAGCATGATAAAACAATGAAGAAATGAAGTCCCAAAGAGATTCGGATACATGATCAATATTTGAAGGTAATAAGAAAGCCAGATGCCAAACCCTTGCAAATCAATTTCTGATACACCCTGGGGCAAATTCTAAGAATAGATGAAAGAGACATTAAAACAAAAAGCTTGCAGGAGATTCAAATAAGAAGTAGACAAGAAAATATGTTCATATTCATAAGCCATTTCTGAGGGGGGGAAATGGATTTTCTTTAACATTTCTAGAACACATTGAACTGTGGTCATTGACTGAATAAAATGATATTATGGGTCTACTGTATAGTAGGAACTGGAGAAAATAGTACATAAACAGGGTCTCTGCAAAATTTAGATTTTAGTTGAAGATACAGACACATATTCTCATAAAAGTATGATACAGGGAGTCGGGTGGTAGCGCACATGGTGCAAAGTGCAAGGACTGGAGTCAGGATCCTGATTGGAGCCCCCAGGCTCCCCACCTGCAGGGGAGTCGCTTCACAGGCAGTGAAGCAGGTCTGCAGGTGTCTATCTTTCTCTCCCCTCTCTGTCTTCCCCTCCTCTCTCCATTTCTCTCTGTCCTATCCAACAATGACAACGATAACAACAATAGCAACTACAACAATAAAAAAAAGAAGGGAAAAAAAAGGGAATAAATAAATAAATATAAAAGAATTTAAATTAAAAAAAGTATGATAGGCATATTCACACTGTACCACTGCAGCACATAGGGGAACCAACAACTAAACATTTCACTAAAATTGTATTTAAAGGAATTGTGTTTTTTTTTTCTTTTTTTATAATTTATTTATTTAAGAAAGGAGACATTAACAAAGTCATAGTATGGGGGGGTACAACTCCACACGATTCCCGCCACCCAATCTCAGTATCCCATCCCCTCCCCCATAGCTTTCCCATAATCTATCCCTTTGGGAGCATAGACCCAGGGTCATTGTGGGTTGCAGAAGGTGGGAGGTCTGGCTTCTGTAATTGTTTCCCTGCTGAATATGGGCGTTGACTGGCCGCACCATACTCCCAGTCTGCCCCTCTCTTTCCCTAGTAGGGTGGGTCTCTGGGGAAGCAGAGCTCCAGGACTCATTGGTGGGGTCTCAGTCCAGAGAAGCATGGCCAGCACCCTGATGGGATCAGGAACCTGGTGGCTGAAAAGAGAGTTAACATACAAAGCCAAACAAATTGTTGAAGAATCATGGACCCAAAAGTTGGAATAGTGGAGATGAAGTGTTGGGAGGTACTCACTGAAAACGCTAGTGTACTACTGCATTCAGGTATATATTTGTCCTAGTTTATGGACACCTGTGAACATATGCTCTATCTCCTGGAACCTGGTGTATATCTAGGTTATGGGACTTTGTTAGGAAGTGAACCACCTGGGATGGAATTAGAGAATACTATGAAAGGAAAGGTCTCACCCGAGTGATGAAGCTGAAGGGTTGACATTCCACACCTGAAGTCTCTGGACACAGTCTGAGGTGAAGAGTGCTGGGGTGGCACTCGTTGCATTCTTCTTCTTCTAGCATTTGCCACTCGTTGCATTGATTAGATTGCAATCAGCGGATGCAATATTATTAGATAAGAATTGGGAGAAGCATATGGGAAAGTGGGCCCTAACCTAGGGTTCCAGGACAGGGGGAAGTTTAGGCTCTATAGGGGAAATGTGAGGTTCCTGCTGTCTTAGGGTTCAAGAAGACAATGGATAGTTAATGATATCATCACATTATTTGGTAATTGGGTTAACTTTGAAAAGTCCCTTTGTTGGACATAAAATCAATTTTTCCCCCTCTCATATTAATTAAATAGTGATTTATATGACTACAATTTAATAGGTGTGTACATAAACACCATTCCCATCACCAAAACATCATCCCAGCCACCCACTGCCACCACCACCCCTGCTGGCCCAAGAAGCCACATGTCCACCCTTCCCCTCACCACAGGGTTTTTACTTTGGTGCCCTACTTTCAATTTAGTCAGATCCTGCTTTTAGTTTCCCTTTCAGATCTTCTAAGTCAACTTCTGTTGATGAGTGGGATCATCCCATACTCATCTTTATCTTTCTGACTTAGCTCACTTAACATAATTCCTTCTAGATGTCAAGATGGGTCAGAGAATTTGAGTTTATTGTTCTTAGTAGCTGCATAGTATTCCACCGTATATATATACCACAGCTTTCTCAGCCACTCATCTGTTGTTGGGCACCTGGGTTGCTTCCAGGTTTTAGCTATTATTAATTGTGCTGCTATGAACATAGGAGTACACACATCTTTTTGGTTGGGTGTTATGGAGTCCTTGGGGTATATCCCCAGGAGAGGAATTACTGGGTCATATGGAAGGTCCATGTCTAGCCTTGTGAGAGTTCTTGAGACTGCTCTCCACAGAGGCTGGGCCAATTTACATTCCCACCAGCAGTGCAAAAGGGTTCCTCTGACCCCACAGCCTCTCCAGCATTTGTTGCTGCTGTCCTTTTTGATGTATGCCATTCTCACAGGAGTGAGGTAGTATCTCAATGTTGTCTTTATTTGCATTTCTCTGACAATCAGCTACCTGGAGCAGTTTTTCATATGTTTGTTAGCCTTTTGGATCTCCTCTGGAGTGAATGTTCTGTTCATATCCTCTGCCCATTTATGGATGGGGTCATTTGCTTTTTTGGTGCTAAGTTTGCTGAGCTCTTTGTATATTTTGGTGATTAGTCTCTTGTCTGATGTATGGCATGTAAAGATCTTCTCCCATTCTGTGAGGGGTCTCTTTGTTTGTGTGATAGTTTCTTTGGCTGTGTAGAAGCTTTTCAATTTGATATAGTCCCATTTGTTTGTTTCTGCTTTAGTCTTCCTTGCAATTGGGTTTGTTTCATCAAAGATGTCCTTGAGGTGTACATGGGAAAGTGTTTTACCAATGTTTTCCTCTAAGTATTTGATTGTTTCTGGTCTAACATCCAGGTCTTTAATCCATTTGGAGTTGGTTTTTGTTTCTGGTGAGATAAAGTGGTTCAATTTCATTCTTCTGCATGTTACAACCCAGTTTTCCCAGCACCATTTATTGAAGAGAGCCTCCTTTTTCCATTTAATGTTTTGGGCCCCCTTATCAAAGATTAGATGTCCATAGGTGTGGGGATTTATTTCTGGGCTTTCAATTCTGTTCCACTGGTCTGTGTGCCTATTTTTGTTCCAGTACCAGCCTGTTTTGATTATAATGGCTTTATAATAAAGTTTGAGATCTGGGAGTGTGATGCCTCCATTTCTGTTTCGTTTCCTCAAGATGGTTTTGGCAATTCTAGGTGTTTCCTGATTCCAAATAAATGAATGTAGTGTTTGTTCTATTCTCTTAAAGAAGCTTGGTGGAAGTTTGATGGGTATTGCATTAAATTTGTATATTGCTCTGGGGAGAATATTCATTTTGATGATATTTATTCTTCTAATCTATGAGCATGGGATGTCTTTCCATTTCTTGGTATCAGTTTCTATTTCCGTGAATAGTGACTCATAGTTTTCAGTATATAAGTCTTTCACTTCTTTGGTCAGCTTTACTCCTAGGTATTTTATTGATTTTGCTACAACAGTGAATGGGAGTGATTTCTGGATGTCTTCTTCTTCAGTTTTAGTGTTTGCATAAAGAAATGCCACTGATTTTTGTACATTGCTTTTGTAGCCTGACACCTTGCTATATTGCTTAATAACTTTCAGTAGTTTTCTGCTGGATTCTCTAGGTTTTTCTATGTATACTATCATATCATCTGCAAATAGTGAGAGCTTGACTTCTTCCCATCCAGTCTATATTCCTTTGATTCCTTTCTCTTGTCTGATTGCAATGGTGAGAACTTCCAATACTATGTTGAATAGTAATGGTGACAGTGGACAGCTCTGTCTAGTCCCCAATCTGAGGGGGAATGCTTTCAACTTCAGTCCATTGAGTATGATGTTGGCTGTTGGTTTGCTATATATGGATTCCACTATCTTGAGGAATTTCCCATCTATTCACATTTTTTGTAGGGTTTTGAGCATGGGTGTTGGATTTTGTCAAAGGCTTTCTCTGCATCTATTGAGATAATCATCTGGTTTTTGGCTTTGATTTTATTGAAGTGGTGAATGACATTGATTGACTTACAGATGTTGAACCAGTCTTGTATTCCTGGGATGTATCCCACTTGGTCATGATGAACAATTATTTGATGTGCTGCTATATTCAGTCAGCCAAGATCTTGTTTAATATTTTGGCATCTATGTTCATCAGAGATATTGGTCTGTAGTTTTCCTTTTTTGTTGTGTCCCTATCTGCTTTTGGTATCAGGGTGATGATGGCTTCATAAAAGGTGGAAGGGAGTATTCCTGTTTCTTCAGTCTTATGGAAAAGCTTAAGAAGTATGGATACTGTTTCCTGAAGGTTTTGTAGAATTCATTTGTGAAGCCATCTGGTCCAGGACTTTTGTTGTTGGGGAGATTCTTAATAACGGTTTCAATTTCTTTGTCTGTGATTGGTGCATTTAGGTTTTGAGTTCTTCTTGTTTCAGTTTTGGAAGGGCATATGTTTCTAGGAATTGTTCCATTTCTTCCAGATTTTCTAGGTTGGTAGCGTATAGTTCTTCATAGAAGTTTCACATGATTTTCTGAATTTCTGTGGTGTCGGTTGTGATATCTTCTCTATCGTTTACAATTCTATTAATTTGAGTCTTCTCCCTTTTTTGTTTAGTGAGTCTGGCTAGGGTTTTGTCAGTTTTCTTTAATCTTTCAAAGAACCAACATTTGGCTTCATTGATCTTTTGTATGGTTCCCTTATTTTCAATGTTGTTTATTTCTACTCTAATTTTAGTGATTTCTGTCCTTCCGGTTGCTTTAGGGTTCCTTTGTTCCTCTTCCTCTAGGTCCTTTAGGTGTGCAGTAAGGTCATTTATTTGAGCTTTTCCTTGTTGTTTAATATGTGATTGTATGGCTATAAGTTTCCCTTTAAATATTGCTTTAGCTGTGTCCCAAATATTTGATAAGTTGTGTCTTCATTTTCATTTGTTTCCAGGAAA